>NC_088885.1:83394279-83696376 GCF_037157495.1 Lathamus discolor
GGGAGTGTTCAAACCAGTTGCAGGACTCATCTACAGTCTACCATTTTCCTGCAGCTGTGCTTCAAAAGGGTCACATTGGTAGTTAATACATGCCTTCATGTCTGCAGGAGATTTTATTCAATTCAGCATTCAGGTTAAGGTTGGACAATGCACAGTTCACAAGGGAGGGGCAGTTAATGTACCACAGTTCTGCAGCTCTTTAGCGTATTTTGTCCAATTTCTCTTTGCAGTGACTTTGCAGACTCTGAGTAGGAAGCTGTATCTGCTAGTGAGAACCTAGCATGCCTTTCTGGAGTGAAAGCAAAAAGCATGCAGTGGAGGAAGCAGGTATCTAACAGATCTGTGCTCTACCCTTTGTGCGCTTGGTGTGTTGGGAGTTCATGCATGAAAGAAGTTCAATCAAAGACAATAACTCTTGCCACACACCACCTCTGGGTGTTACCACACTGTAGGCGTATCCATGGTTCCCTTTTCTGTCCTTGCCTTGTCCTACCTTGCTTGCGAAGTATCACAGTACCATAAGTAAATGATCCTTCATAAAACCATCCTTCAGTACCTGACTGATCACCAATGCACGGGAAATCCTCCATTTCCTTTATTACAGATTTTAGGCCACAGACCTTGATTAAACACTCATGAGCTTCCACCAAAACCAACCATTTCCCTTTCCTTTCCTAGACCAGATGACATGCTTTTGCATTACATCACATTTTGTGCAAGTGTCTTCAGAGGAAGAAAATTAAGTAAAAAGAAGCTAAAACAACAGATTTAGCTAACATCTCAGTTTGATAACGTAGTCATCTGGCAGGACTGTGGGATCAGCAAGAAGGGGGTATTTACTGTTTCTCCTTTAAGCAGCATAAAAGATGTCACTTCCTGAAAAGACACTATTTAACTGGCAAATATGGTGGATTTGGAAGAACTAGAAGACCCTCTTCAGTGATGTAACACCTTCCTAATCTAACCCAATGTGGCCTGTGGTGACGATTATATACTTTCTTACAAAATTTATCACAAGAAGCAGAATTTTGGCTCCCAAATACACACAGGCAATCTCATGAGATAGGGGTTTGGTTTGGTTGGTTTTTTTTCATTTCTGAGAGGGCTGGTGGGTAGCAAGGTAAAGAGAATGAGAGATTATTTCACAGAAAAGCGCACTCAAGCTGCAACCCTGAAATTATAAATTCTATCTCCAGCTTTTCCATCAACTCACATCAATGTTTTGGAGCCCCTTATGAAGCAAATTTTCATATCTGTAGGAGTTAGTCTCTTCTTTAGCAGCTATATAACAGATAACTTCCATAGGTCTCTTGTGGTAAAGCTGCAAAGAACTCAGTCCAGAGGCAAATCTGGCAGTTTGCATTTTTGTCACAGAAACCACTCACTAGTTGAGGTAATTCTGTAGGTTACACTGATTCATCATAGCTGTGATACCTTCTGTGGCTCAGACCACACAGAGAAATTTACAACTGCTGCTGCACCAAGGGTGGAAAATCTGCTCTTTATTTCAAATCACAGGCTCGTATTTTTACTTCCAGAATGAGATTGAGCCTTTAGAGAACAACCAGTAAAGAACTGCCTATGGTGTGAGAAACAACCAGACCGATGCTGCTTCATCCCAGAATGAGTATCTCAAATCCGGATGCATGCCGTTTTCCATTCACCACATAAATAGCAGTAAAATACGTATTTTGTTGCCCTTTGTAGCTTGGTTTATCAAGAAAAACATCCATTCTCATTTAATGGATATCTGATGTGAATTTTGACACCATGGGGTAAGTATGATGAGCTTCAGTTGCCACCATTGCAAACTCGCTGTTGTGTTTCCTTCTAGCCTGCTACCGTTTAGGGGAGGGACCTGCCTTGTACTGAAGTGCCGAGCACACCAGGGTTCAGATCATGGTGGTATCCCCCAGAAGGCATTTCAGCAGTAGAAGCCACATTTCACTGCCTTGCTACAAACACTGGACAGTTTGCAACTTTTTAAGTTGTCAGACACACACTGAAGGCATGCAGAATGGAGTAAAAGCCAATGGGCAAGGGCTTGGGAAGCTGTTATATCATTTTTGATGTCTCACCACTACTTTTCAAGGTTTGAGGTTACTTGTGCTACATATTTGTCATTCTAATCCTTACAGACAAGGACATCCAAGGAAAACGCTTATATATATATGTATATAAAAAAAAAAGTTTATTTTTCATTTCTTTGTAAACAGATCAAAAAGGATCTGTACAGATGATACTAAAATAAATTCACTTTGGCTTTGCACAGTAGCTTTTGTTCACATAACATGTAATGGAAAAGCTAATCGACATTCTGTCATTTCTGTTTCAACAAACTGAACTCAGTGATGCCGCCCTCTAGAATCTGTGACAGCTGATCTATTTCCAAAATAAACCAAGGAACTAAATTTATTTGCAAACAAATATTACCTCATTCTGGCAGTCATACTAAGCTTTCCCCCTCTCAACAACGGGCAAATGGGAAAATGTTTAAAACTCCCTTCCAAACAGTTAAATATCAAAAAGGAGACTATATTTCACACGAAGCTGTATTTCCTGGTGGAGAAGAATTAATCATAACTAGTTTCAAATGTTTTAAAAATAAATTATCAGCTCTGAAGTAAAACAGTGTACTGGCAAGTAACACAGGAATTCAGCAGGTAAAACACAGTAATTATGAATGGTGTGATAATGTTTGAGGAATAAAAATTATATGAAAATAAAAAGTTTAAACTTTTATGTTGCTATCCATGAAAGCACATTAGAAAGCTGGCAGATGCATGTTTTCATAAGTCCCCTGTAAAAAGAAAAGAATGTCAATCACTATTTCTTCGACAATACAGAAGAAAAAACGCTACAGAGAACTGCCAGGGCACCGTGGGCTCCTGTACCGGGAGTGCTGGGGGCTCCCTGAGTAGATGATGGCAGGGCCTGGCAGCCAGGGCAGTAGGGGAACACTGGGGTAGCCCCAGCCCTGGGCATCAGACACCTCACTGAGGATGGGGATGAGGCCAGGATGGAATGTGGTCCCATGGGTGGGCCAGGTTGGCGTGGCCATGGTCAGGCATGGTCTATGATATGGCAGAAGCTGCAGTTGACTTGGGGGCCAAATGGCAGAAGCTCAGCTTAAAAGCAGCTCCCACAGGAACTTTTGCTATGTGGAGATATATCAGTGTTTAGCAGTACCGGGTTAGATAGGAACCTAGGTATGCATTTCCGAAAAAGCAAGAGAGCAATGTGAAAATAAAGATTTTTGTTAGAAAATAGTTTTTTGTCTGCATGAGGTTTTAATTGGTTGACATAACCGTAAAAGCTTCAGCTGCAGGATCATCATGTGTTCATAACAAAAATCAGGCACGTTCAGCGAACCAGCAAATCATAGACACAGTCAATAGCATGGCTATTAACCATCTGCACAGATCTTTTAGACTAATAAAGTTGAACATGGAAATTTGACAGGTGGGGATACTACTGAGAAGCCCATTTTATGTTGCATTAAATGTAAAATGCATTTAGAATTAAACTGAAGCATTTACTTACAGCCAAAATGCCCTATTTTTGCTTACAGGTGATCTCTGCCATCCTGAGTTTTATTCTGAAGGGGATATATACATGCTATTCAGTAAATAGAATAATTATATGTCTGTGTTATTATTTAAGTAGATTTCACTTTCCACTGTCTCATATTGGTTTAAATGTAATACACTGGCAATTACTTTCTTTACTTCTTTATTAATATTTTAAAACTATATCATCTTGTTTTGCTCAGGGATACAGGAAGCAGCAAAATGGAACAAACCCATCACTGAGCTGTTCCGTCACTGTATTTATGGTGAAGGCCAACGCATCATGGAACTTTCTGAGAAAAAAAGAACAGGGTTGGTTTCTAAATATGCAGCAGCACAGCTCTTCCATTCTTTTAACATCCTCCGAGTAGTATGTTACCTGCATTACATTATTCTTGTGCAACATCTTCCTTACCTAAAACTTAAAGTGTTTATCTTGATAGATAATAATTTAAAAAACCCCAGACTGTTCTGTCCTTTCCCCGAACATTTTCCCACCGTTCGAACACCTTCCTCTGTTTTTTCTTCCTGGATTTTCTACCTGTTTGTCTTCAGGTAGAAAAAAAAAGAAAACAAAAGCCCATACAACAATACTTGCTTGAGTTTCCATTACTTTATTTGGAGGGGAAAATTGCGCAGTGCTGAACTGGCATAGTGGGAAAAAGAACGTACCTAGAGTAGAACTGAGAGGAAAATAGAGGAGAGACAACTTCCATTCCCTCAGGATTTGTGATTCTTCTGCCTTTTCCATTGCTCACTGAAAATTCTATTCATTTCACTGCCCCACAGCCTTATTACCTCAGTGTTATTTTTATCTGTATCACTGCTCCTTATTTGTCTTGTTATAATGCCTAGGCACCTCAGCCAAGATCAAGACTGTACAAATATGGCCTGAATCTGCCAGTAAAATACTGCGGATTCTAATAGAAGAGGCAGGAATAAAAACAGAGGAAGCAAACATTGTTTCAGTTTTACGTAGAGAACAAGAGAGAGAGAGAGACTAAGGAAGATGTGCCTGCAGCTGGGAGTCTAGTGTCAGTTTGAATCTCCCACTGTTCCCAAAAGAGATGTCGAGTGCCACAGTCCTTGGGAGGCTGTTGGGACACCTGGCTGGCAGTATGACCAGCTGCCTATGTGTAGGTACCAGGTGACTGTGTTTAACCCACTTGAGGTCATTTGCGCAATGTTGTTCAAGAGGTGTGCAGCAAAGCTGTGCATGAACATAAATCCCATCAGCGCTGGCTCACTCTCCTAATCACAAATTAATTCTTCCTGTTTTCAGCTTCTCTCTTTTTCTTTCTCCCAACCAACCACCTACACTACTGCTGTTACGAAGCAGAATATCCTTTCCTGCCTTAAATCTTTTTTTCTTTCTGTTTCCATCTTTGGTTTTGGCTCCTGTCCCCCTCTCTCGCTCAGCAGAAGGCTGAACGCTACCACGGTTGGAGGCTGTGTTATAGAATGTTCTCCACCCCTTCTGCTCTTTTGCCGGCATCTCCTCCCACCCCCACCCAGCATGCCCAACAACTCTCATGTACTCTGAAACGCGGGCATCGATAGCTTTAGCTACTGTGCCAGGAGCTGTTGGTAGACATGCAAACAGGTGATGTGTCAAAAAACACATGTCTGTGGAATACCCGCTCGCAATCAGCTCTCCAAATTAATTACATACATGTGAAAGAAAAATTATTCTAATTCATATTAGATGTCTTTCCTTTTAAGTCATGCTACAGATGTATTTTGGGCAAGATTCAGTAGAAAGGATTGACCTTCTTAACACACTCTATTATTCCTTATAGTCAAATCTATCTTGCCTTTCTGTCACTAGGGAGCCATTCCATTTTTGTGTTGACATTTTTATCTTCTCTTTATTATCTTTTCCAAAAGCCATGTTATTTACTGAATTTTTACCGACAAACAAAAGGATGAGAAAGAAAAATGGCATAAACCCCCACATACAGCAAATGGAAAGGGCATACTCTATTCCTCTGGTGCAGATGAGTAACATTTTAGCATTCATTTACTTCTTCACTACTTTAGTTTCACTGTCTTTTCCTTCTGCTGCTGCCTTAGTTCTCTTCTACCTGGTATTTTGGACTCATCTGTGTGTTCTGACATTTCCTGGTTTTTCATTGGTTGTGATTGCCCCTTCTTTTCTTAAAATTTTCTTCTATTTGATTAATTCTGTCTCCAATTCTGTTTAGTCTTTCTGGCAACCCCTTCTATTTGCTAAGAAAAAAAATTATACGTGTCTGTAGCTCGTCAAAATGTCAATGTCAATGTGACATTTTTTGGTTTACATTACCAAATCTGGATGAATCCATGTTACTTACCTACTCAACAACCACTTTGTGAACAAAAGTGTTTTTAGGGCTGGAGCATCTTGTCCTAATGCCAAGCTAAATGGCCATTGCTAATGCAGAACCACCAGAAGAAAAGATCTTCATGAAGATGGGCATTAGTCATTGATGAGAAAGGGCATAATGATATCTTTTATTCCACTATTGCATATTTGAATATGCACTTTTTTAGAGCAAAGATGTACGCAGTGGTGGTGTTCTTTGTCCTTAATATATGTATCACATGGCCTCCATAATAGATGCTGACCGCAAGAGCACCAGAAGGGTGCAACTTTAACTACAACTTGCCCCAATCAGTTTGAACATCACTCTTTTGCAGCAGGGTGCTGCTGCTTTCCAATCAGTAGCATAGTGCCTGAGCTGGTCTCCAGCCAGCCTGAGAGGTCAGAGCATGACCGTGTATGGTCAGCAAGCTTCTCCAGAGAAATGGATACATGATGAGGACTGAGGAGTCCCGTTTCAGTTCTGTATTCTTCTTTGGTGTCCTGATAAAATGTCCACACCAAGAAAGCCACTACTACCAACACATGGCTGGTGAAGTCAGCAGCTGAGCTCACCCAGGTCCACCCTCATCTTGAGACTATGTATGAAGCAGCCAGTGAAGAAGAAGGGTGATTTCATCACGCTCTGGATCTAAATGTGGCTATGGGAGAGCATATGGCTTCACAATTGTTTCTTGAGGGTTTTTTTTTTTCTTCTCTCTTTCCCCGCACAGACAGTTGCTGTCATTTTCACGAGATGAAATGTGCGCTGGTGTTATACTCGATGCTGAAATTCACACATGCTTCCCTTTAGCAGCCCCAGCCAAACTTTAACGAATTTCTAACCACTGAATGCTTGCTTTTTTTTTTTTTTTTTTTTAGAAGGTATTTGATCATGATGCTTTTAGCAGATTTAATTTTGAAAATGAGGTGATGTAATGAGTTTTGGGGGAAAAAAAAAAAAACCAGTAAAAAAAGCCAGCCACAAAAGCCTAGGACTACAGTTTCACACTCAAAGAACAACTGTTGCATACTCGTTCTGCTGAGCTTTCACAAGTGCAACCTTCCGCAGCAAAACCCCCAATAAAGTGAAAAGATCTGTCATCATCCCTTAAAGGCCCGGGTCCCCTGGCACTGGGGCGCCAGGCCGAGGAGCCCTGTGGGCACTGGGGTGCCGTGACCTCCAGCGGCATCGGCGTTTGTGCACGGGCAGGGCGAAGGAAACCCTCTGCCGCTGCCCACGGCTGGGGCCAGACCCTGCGCCGGGGCGGGGGGCGCGGAGGAAGGACAGCGCGCAAAGCGAGGCCGGGGCGGGCAGCCGTGTGGGGAGCCGGTGCTGCCGGGGAGGGCACAAGGGGCGGCAGGTGCCCCTCTGGCTGCCGGGGAGGGAAGGGGCTGGCGGGGCCGGGCGGGCGCTGGGGTGGCGGCTTCCCGGCGACCCAGAGCAGGGCGGAAGGGGCGCCTCGGCCGCTGCGGGCTCGCGGCGGCTGCGGTGCCCGACTCGCGCCTCCCCTCATCTCCCCTCCCGTCGCAGCTCGCTCCGGGTAACGGTGCCTCGCTCGGGGGCGACCGTTGGCGGCTGGACGCGGCCGGCCCTGCCCCGCCTCCGCCCCGCTCCGCCCCGCCGCCTCCAGACACACGGGCGGGCCCGGCCCCCCTTCTCCCCCCCGCACACCCCCCTGCAGCCCCGCACTCACGATCACTCACACGCACACGCCGCCGGGGCGGCTCTGGCCGCCCGCCGCCTCCCTCCGCCGCGCTCCGCCAGCCGGGTCACCTTCCCGGCCCCCGGCAGCGCGAAGGGCGCCCCAGACACTCTCTTCCCATACATCGCCACCCCGCCCCGCCGCCATCCGTCGCTTTGGGCCGTCCCCGCCCCGGGTGAGCGGGTGCCCCGGGCCATGAGCTGCGCCGGGGGGAGCGTCGTCCTCCCTCCCGCAGAGCGGCAGCGAGACCCCGGGGCCCCTCTGGAACTGCCGGCCGGAGCAGGGGAGGCGAGCGGGGACACCCCGGAGGAGGGAGAGAGAGGTGGCCCCAGCACCGGGGAAGGCCGGAGGGGCGGCTCGGAGGCGGGGGCCGCCGGCGGCGACAAGCCCGAGACCCGCTCGGTGTGCAGCAGCGAGAGCGGCAGCGGCAGCCACCCCGGCGGGGCCGGCCCCATCTGCAAGATCTGCTTCCAGGGCCCCGAGCAGGTGAGGAGAGCCGGGCAGGCGGGCGGGCGCAGGGCGGACGCACCGACCCCTCTCACCAGCGCCCGCTGCTCCCGGAGGCGGCGGGCAGCGATCAGCACCACGGACAGGGCTCGGCGCCTCCAGCCCGGCCCTCGCCCCGCTGCCCGAGAGGCCGAGAGCCGCTGCCTGCCCCCCGGGGAGAGCCCCCTGCAGACATGCCCTGCAGGAGCAGCCCTCTGCTGTGTCGGCGGCCGAACGGGCAGGCAGCCTCAGCTGTGGCAAACGCCTGGGGCAATTCTGAGTCGGCGCAGAGCTTTGGGAGAATTCAGAGATTGCGATGAATGGCTTGCACACTGCATCTTCGTGCCGTCGCGCTCGCTGGATCTCCCCTCAGGGACTTTGAACAGTACGAATCTCTCAGGTTTCTGTTAGAATTTAAAATGAGAGTGTTAGCTTACAGGTAATGTCTAGAAGACTTCCAAGTATCTTCTTCAGTACAGACAAGACACAATATCAGTGATGATTCCGTAACTAGCGCTTTATAGTTTGTCTTGTAGTTGAGCTAAGCAAAATCTTTTCAAGGAAAGAACAGAATAGCTGATCTGTATAATCTAGAAATAGGTGCACTGCTGGGGGAAGTGTTCAGTTACATCATTTGAGGCTGTCTGTCTGTACAGCACAGAGCCCTGCTCCAAGAGCAGGGTTCTCTGTGATGTCACCCATTTCTTTCCTTATGATGACTGCAAACAACTGTTGGAGAAATGCATAACCACTTTGGGTACTATCTGAGGTATCTGAAAGGGCTAATGCTTCTGTTGCTTGATGCACAGTAATCTTGCACTTCACCTTTGCATGTAGACATGCATAGACAGTTATCTGGCTTTGTCTCATTAGAAGCACCTGGATAGTTTTAAGACAGTTTAATTTGTGACCGTTTTTTGTAGCCAAAAATACATGCTTTTTCACATATTGAAATTGAGACCAGTTCATTGCTATAAACCAGTAAAAATTTTGGTAGTGAGTATACCTGCATAGAAAAGATTCCTTTAAAATTAATGTTTCTGTGTTGCCTTTTCAGGGCGAATTGTTAAATCCTTGCCGCTGTGATGGGTCAGTACGATACACACATCAGCTTTGCCTGTTAAAGTGGATAAGTGAAAGAGGATCATGGACTTGTGAACTCTGCTGTTACAGATACCATGTTATAGCAATTAAAATGAAAAAGCCTTGCCAGGTAATTTGGTTTTTTGTTTGCATTTTTTTGTTTGGTTGGTTTTTCTTTTAAAAATATGTTTTTCCAGTTATTTTTAAAATCAAAATGATTCCTATGTTTATTTCAAGGTTTTTGGAATATACACCAGCACCCACTTGAAGCTAATTGTTAAGATTATTTTAGTATGTTAAGACATATTAAAATGTGCAGTCATTTGATTGTTACGTTATTCTAGCATTTGGCTTGCCACAGAAGTGGTCTTAAGAGGCTGTGAAATTCTGTAATTAGATAAGTCATACTGAGACATGACAGAACAACTTGAATCTCCCTGATTCACTTTCTAAACTTTAAACATGTCTTTACAGTTTGCTAAAGACTCAGTCAGAGGTTGATTTCATTCATTCGTTCCAGCTTGGGGTGCAGAGGAGAGAGGCAAGGAAAACTGTTGCCTGTGCATTCATATACTGTAAAAAAATAAAAGGAGTTGACTTTTCAGTCTTGGCATGATCCAGAGTAGCAGAATGTTCGTTAAGTTTTGTCCACCAACAGCTGTTTCAGAAGCTGAAATGTGCAGTAGCATTTTCCAGATCTCCCTTTTAACACCATCACAATATGCAGCTGGAAGTTAGAATATTATAGTGGTAGCATGTCTGGGGAGAGGGGAGGGGAAACTCAAAGCTTCAGCAGAAAGGGAAGTTAGGGAAGCCTTAATACCACTTTGCATATTAAAATTCTTTAGAGGCTTAAAATTGGATCCCAGAAATTGTATTTCATAACATCTGAGGAACACATTAGTAAGATAATTGTATCTGTTTTTAGTTTTGATTCTGTGAGCTCAGAGATGATGGAGCTCTCGAAGGCAAGAGCAATCGGGTCATTTTTCTGTGCCTGAGTTTGATTGGAGTTTTATAGAAAAGACATGCTTGGATGGTAATGGCAGTTGTGTGAACGTGATAAGCATTCCCTGGGTATAGAGGATGTCTGTAGTATTTGCTTACAGCTCTTCAGATTAGGTACAAGTACTTCTGAAGACAGTTGTGACTTGAAGGTTTTTCTTTATGAATCCACAAAGCAAACCTTTTAATGAGCTTTCCTAGATAGGACCTTTATGATGTAAAAAAAGTAATAGATTTGTGGAACTCTCCAGAAAATAAAGGTGGTAGATTCTGCTTCTACATGAACTTTATCTGGTGATTTAGCATGGGATTCTGTTTGATCCTTTTGGCTTTTCCTTTTTTTAACCCTTTAAAAATCTTTTTTTTTTCCTGTGCATCCACAGCAATCTCATCCTTTTCTTAGCAGAGGCTATACTAGCAACAGTTTGCAGTGGTAGTTTCTGAAAATAGTTGTTTGACTGCAAAGATATGACACAGTTGCCTGCAAAGAGGCATCTAATACTATCTGAGATGTCCCAACGTAGCCAAAATACCCATACAAGACAACAGATATGGCACAACTTATGAGAGACTCTGGAACATCTGGAGGCTAAGTGGGATATTAAAAGACATCCAAAATGGCACTAGACACCTACCTATCTGTGGAGAACAGAATCAAGCCCCAGTTTGAATTCAATTTCTGTGGAAAACAGAAGCAAAGAAGAAAGTGTCAGTTAGCGACAGAGTAGACAACAATGTTCAGCCAAGCTATGACTGAAGAAGAAAGAAACCGAAGAGCCAAAAGTTAAATGCCATTCTCTTCATGAGTTATGGCACTATTTTGTTATGGGTTGGGGAGGGCAGATACACAGGATAGGATGGGACTAGATTCATGTTTCTTCTTTGTTAGCTTAAAAAATACTTGATTTATTCTTAACTCTTTCATTTTTAATGTAAATTATTCAAGTCTGTCCTTTTTTATTCTTGACAAAATATCATTAAAAAGAAAAGATTTAAAGGAGTTGCATACTCAATAAGTTTGACATAAATTTCTCTGGTCAACTCCTGACACCCAAAAGGCCACACATCTCTTTGGATAGATGCAGTGATACCTTTCTTGTTCTCCTACGCTGAATATTCCTCTTGTAGTTCCAAAATCTAAAAGGAAGGCTCAAAACTGCAGTCATTTGTGTATTTTTATGAGGGTGATCAGTCCTAAAATGCCCTCACTCCTCTCTCATATTCTTGAGTATAGTAGTACTGGCGATTTTTAAGAGCCGTCTTCTTTTTAAACTTTTGGACAAGTTCTGAAGCATTTGCTTGACTATGCAAGTTTTTCTAAGGTTACTTTTTGTTCAGATTTGATAAAATCTAAAAGCTAGACCATTTCAATATAGTAGTAGTTTACCACATCTTTACTGAGGTAGTTAATGTACTTAAAGTTCACAAACAAGCAAGACTTCCTGCATTACGTTAGAGACAAAGTTTGGACAGTAGTAGGCCAGTCTTCTATGACTAATAATAGTCTGCCCCAGTGCATGTTCTTAGGATTGTCTCTACCAGTCTTTAACTTATTAGATCTGTGTAGGCAGTGTCATAAGAGGGAAAAAGGATGCTGTTTACCGAAGTGACTTTTACTCAGTGAATTGTCTATGCAGATTTACACCAGCTCCTCAGGTTCGTTTTTACCTCCAGTATTTATGGAATGTAACAGTGTGTAGGGAGTTAAGAAGTAGGAGATTTTTCTATGTTTTCTTCCAGAACACTGGAATAAATGCGAATATTCCATTTAATATCTAACATTTTTTATGGTTTCTGTTGCTTCATGGCAGGGAAAGTAATCCCAAAGGGGGCCTCTTTGGAGGCAGTACATTCAAGGAACAAAATTTACTATGGTAAGTGATTATTCCAATAGAAATTTTTTCAGTGTCACTTTGTATATTTCATCAGCTACTACTTATCACTTTTAAGAATCCAATCCTGGAAACACATAGACTTTTAGCACAGGAAAAAATAACAAATAAACCAATGGGCTAACAGTGGTAGGTGAGCACACAAACAAGTGATGAGGTTTGATATGGTGTTTCACAGAGAAATGCAGGTTTAAATATTTTTCAGTGTCCCTCTCAGGATCACATCAGAAATATTTATTTAACCTTGCACTACCCCATTAATGAAAGCACATGTTCACGTTGCTGGACTTTCTCCTCTTGGCAAGGTGGAATTTGATCCAATAATAGGCAAGATTATATTAATAACTAGAAACCCTCTCCCCTGAGCTATAGTGAGGGGAGATGGAACAAATACTGCTTTGGGCAGGGAGTTTTGGAAATTTTCCTTTAAACAACTTAAAGAGGAGGGGAAAATTTTAAAGTCACAGAATGATAGAATAGTTAGGGTTGGAAAGGACCTTAAGATCAAGTTCCAACTCCCCTGCCATGGGCAGGGACACCTCACACTAAACCATCCCACCCAAGACTCCATCCAGCCTGGCCTTGAACACTGCCAGGGATGGAGCATTCACAACTTCCCTGGGCAACCTGTTCCAGTGCCTCTCCACGTTTACTGCAAAGAACTTCTTATATCTAACTTACACTTCCCCTGTTTAAGTTTTAACCCCTTCCCTTTGTCCTATCACAACAGTCCCTAATGAAGAGTCCCTCCCCAGCATCCCTATAGGCCCCCTTCAGATACTGGAAGGCTGCTATGAGGTCTCCATGCAGCCTTCTGTTCTCCAGGCTGAACAGCCCCAACTTTCTTAGCTTGTCTTCATAAGCATGTCTGACTTTGAAAGGAAATCCACTTAGAATTACATTTTAAATTGACAAGAAGAAAGAAAGCACAAGCAGAAATATTTTTTATATTGGTTAAGCTTTATAATTTGTACAGATTTCCTTCTCAAAGGAAATATAAACCAATTGCTTTATTTTTATTGGTTATATTTAATTATTAAGCTATTAACAAATCAGTTCACTAGGCTTGCATGAATGTATATTGAAGAATGTCAATTCTTTTGTAAGATTAAGAAATAATGTTTGAAAGTGGGATATAGTTATGCAAAGGTTAAAAAAATTTACTTTGGTGCTAAACCCCATCATTTCTATAAAAGTAAGCAATAAAGATACTTAAAGAATAACCTTTTTTAGACTGTTACTCTAGTCTATCATAAAATAGTAATATGTTAGATGTTTAATATGCCCTGTGCTTCTGTTCATTAAACCATTATTTTCTGGTACTTCAAGTAAGCTGGACCTATTCCAAAAGCAATACAGTAGGTTGGTATGCTAATTTAAAAGCTAATTTCACGACAGTTCAGCACCTTCTCTGACATCAGAAAAAAATCACAGACCAGTTATTCAAAAGGGTAAATACTTCATTGTTAAGTCTGATTTCTTAATACAGACAAAAAATTAAGGTTGTTCTTAATATCGTTACTTAAGCAAGTATGTAGTTACTGGAGGTGGAATGTGGCTCATGAGTTCAGTGGTTTTCATTGGTCCAAATTGTGTTACTAACATTTGAGATATTCAGCATAAAAAATACTCTGTTCAACAGTTTTGTGAATTGCAGGTTCAATTTTTTCAAGTGTTGTTAATGTGAGTAGTCCTCACTCGTCTGAGTAATCTCACTGGCATCAATTAGCTAAGCATGAGCTGGAGGTTCTGTAGCAGATTCCATACACATGTATGTGTGTTATATTGAAAAGTAAAAAGTTCTTAAGATACTTCAGTATGGAGGCCAGTGGACAGAAAAAATATGTATCAAATGTTTAGTAAAAGTTACTGCTAATGACGATGCTCAGCTGGATGAAAGCATTTACTTTTTGTAAGCATTTTACTTTTCTCCTAAAAAGGAGAAAGGGAGAAGGCTCAAATCTCCAACAGAGCTTTTAAAACTACACTATGTACTAACAACAATCTATTAACATTGTTGGTGTTACTGTAATGAAGATCAAGGAGGATACATTGTGCTATTCAGCATGTCAGTGCACACAAAGAAAAAGGTTTGTCCCAGTCTTGGACGATATACAGAGAAGTTTGAACAAGAGATAAGGGACAAGTCTATGGGGGTTTATGAAACCAGTGATCTCTGTACACTAACCATTTTTAACTATCAGTCACTGAGATTTTGGCATCTCAAATGGGGTGAGTTTTAAAATGCCTCTTGAAAAGAAAATAATGAATCTTTGCAGGCACCCTTTGAATGCGAAGACAACATAGAAGGGCTGTTAGAAAATTAAATACTTGGCTGAGATAATTATAATGAACAGAATAGAGATGAGAGTCAATGTCTGAGTAGCCATTAGAAGGTAATTAATGTCATTGAAAGCCTGGAAGGACTTAAAAAATCAAGTCAAGTCTGTTTTATTTGACGTGATTGGGAAGAGACGAACCGACACAGCGGAGAAAGAAGGGCATTAACATAGTCAAAGTAGTGGACTAAAAAAAAAAGTCGTATTTCAAGCAGTCTTGTAGTCATGGAGGAAATTGCATTTGTCATGAGCTTAAAAGCTGTGTGGCAATAATACAGATATAAGATGAAAGAGATGATGAAAAATTAATTTTTCGTATATGAATAGTCTTAGATGTGCTATACAGAAAGCACCTGCAAGCTTTAGAAATACTGTGAACAGGAAGATCTAAAAAGATATTTAAATTTAATGGGTTATAGAATCCTCATGGGTTGAAGGACAAATCCATACTACTTGAGGAAAGCTGGGCTGTGAAGATCCTGGAGATTTTAATGAACTTAAATGTATGGTAAGATTTGTACAAAAGGTGGTAGAAACAGACAAATATTTTAGTTTTGAGAGTAGAGAGAATCCTGAAACAGAAAAGTAGGTCTGTCAGTCATCAGCATAGATATAGTCATTGTACTTCTCACACTCTTTCTTTTCTAAGCACCTACTTTTGGCTACTTCTAAGGAGAAGTTACGAGAGTAGATAGACCTTTTGATTTGAAACACTCTAATGATTTCAGTGACATGAAGTAATGGTGTTTACAGTCAGTTCTAAGTAACATATTTAATGAGTTTAGAAATAAAGACCATCAGGACTGTTGGAGAGGCCAATGGTGTCAAATTTGTGGGTTTTTTCTATGGTGGGAAAGGCAAAATATATTTCCTGTGTACTTTCTGTGAAAGAACTGAAGGTAAATGAAAAACTGACAGAGAATTGGTGTGAGTGGGTCAGGAGGAAGGACAGAATCATGTCACTGATGCAAAGTAGAGCAATTATAGAAAAAGAGAGGACAGTAAAAGTTTCACCACTGAGGGAAAGGACAGAAATGCAAAATAGAAATCACCAGAGGGAAAACGCTAAGGTGTAATGAATCTCATGTTGTATTATGTTTCCTCTGTTTTCTTGTAATTAATGCACAGACACAGGGGTAAAAGGAGTAGAGAGTTGGAAAATAAAGACAGCAAAAAGGTGTGGAGACAGAAGTTAACTGAGCTTGCGAAAAACATGTGGTTAGCCATTCAGAGGAGGGAACAAATTCATCATGGAGCAAGTGAACAGGCCACTAGTGCATTTCCAGCATCCTAGAAACAAAAACGTGTTTGTTAGCATACAGAACTGAAGGAGTGCAAGATGGACATTACAGTGGAAAGGAGGAACAAAATTGTACAAGCTTTAGAAGGATGGAGAGACTTGCTAACCAATGACAGCTAAGAGGGAATGGGATAAGAAGAATCATCAGTACCAATGATCTCAAAATCATGAAATAATAATATATGAACAAATGAAGTGGTTCTATCACATTGATATCACAGTGACAGTTGGGTAGGGATAAGAAGAACTAATAACAAAAGACTAGAAATAGACGTGTAAAAAGCTAATCAAAGCAATGAATGGCTGTTGACCATAATCACCAGCATCTACCTAGTGCATGTCACTGAAACCACTCAGTGTATCAGATCGAAAGGTCTATCTACTTTAGTATCTTCTCTCTAGAAGTAGCTAAAACTAGATGTTTAGAAAGGAAAGAGTGTGAGAAGTAATACAACTATATCTATGCTGTTGACACTGGAACATACTTGTGAGTCTAATGAAGACAGACGATATTCTTCTAAGATATCAAAGTGGTCATCAACATGGGAGCTGAAGCATCAGGAAGGAACGTAGGAGACTAAAGAGAGTAAAGAACTGAAACTGGAAGGATGAAGTAGAAAGGGATTAAGTGCACAGAAAACAGAAGCTCAAAAGGGGAAGAAGTCTGATTTTGCTTTAGAGAGTCCTATGAAAGAACTGAGAGTGGTAAGGGGCTAGGGGGGAGATTTAGGTCAGAACTGCCAAAACTTTGAAACCACCTGTTTGAAAGCTATGATTCAGTTCAGAAATTTGCTTATTCCTAGTCTTGTTAAGATTTTAACATCGTATGGCAAAAACTATGCTTTCTGGCTGATTGGAATGGATGAAGATTGAAGCAGTGATCTAGAAGGTGTAGTTAATATTTGTGATTCTGCTACGATTGGAGTGCCACCAGCAAACACCTGAGATCTGCTTTCCTGATTCTCTGTGTCTTCCCGCTTTGCTAGATGGAACATTTGGTCAAAGTTGGCATCTCAACTAGCAGAACTCAGGAAATCTGTTATTCTTGTCAGAGCATCAGCTCTACCCTGCAGGGAGATAGACAAGCCACTCTGGTGCTCACTAAGATAGGGGAATATCTGTAGAAAATAGATTAGGCAAAGAAATGCTGATTAAATCATAGAGAAGAGTTTTGTACTAACATGTGGGTAGACTTTTTAAACTAGTTCTCTTGCATTCTCTTAGGTAGTTTTGTTTTATACCAAGGTAGTCAAGCACCTACAAAAAATAAATAAACCAGAGCATGTTAAAAACACAAAGAGCATTAAAGGTATGTGGGTGTGTGCCCCTCATATGTTCCACTTTTATTTCCTGTAGCATATTAAAAAAACAATTGTTTTCTTGCTTTATTTTGGGAAATGTGTGAATTGTGCATACAGCAGTTTGACTGCTTGAATGGTGTGAAGCAACAGTTAGTGCAATGTAAACTGTGAATGGTACTTTGAAATAAAGCCTTAACTACAAGTGCCATCCTGATCTAGTGGTAAGATAGATAGATTCAGGTATAGATAGATAGAGATATATGATATAGATATATCTATATAGATATATCTATATATAGATATATAGACAGAGATACAGATATAGATTTAAAAAGTGTTATTATCTTGGTGTATTTAATAGCGGCATAACTACTTCAATGAAAAAGGTGGATTCTTTGAGACCGAGATTTTCATGGGGAAAATTCGTTAACAGGAGACATGGTGGAAGGTTGTTTTTCAGAGGAAATATCTTGAATAACAGTTATTACTGAAATTATAAGCATAAATTATGTACTTACAACAGATTGAATTGGAAAAATACTTCCAAAATTAAAAGGCATTGTGAATGGGAATCTAGATTGCTACATGTACAGAGTTACTGCCATTTTAAGTGCTTAGGATCTTTAAGTAAACAAAACTGCTTAGGATATCTAAGTAAACAATGCAAGGCTTAAGATATGGTATGGGACCTGCATTCAGGAGCCTTTGAGTTACTGTTTTCTGTCATTTTTTGTCTGATTGGGTATTTTTCCTATAGCTTCATCTTCTAGCCTAAAATTGATGAAATTTACTTAGTGATGAAAGATTTGTGAGTTTTCAAATGCAAATTTTCGTCTTTTTATCCTACATCCAGAATCCTGATTATTTGGGTCCTTAATTACTATCAACAGAGATTAGTGAACCAAGTACTGGTTGTTTCAGCATGCTGCTTCTGTCTCTTAGTGTGAAAACTAGCTAATAAGTGATAGTGTGCTGCTTTTATACCTCATGTCTATGATTCCTTAGCTCATGCTTATTTGGCAGTGCAAGTAGCCTGCCTTGAGCACTATAACCTCCTGAGTTCTCTTCCAGTTCTCTTCTTGTCTGTGCTGTGAAGTGCCACTGCAGTTTTTTCCACAACTAAAATTTGTCAAAGAAAAGTTTTATCAAATTCATTTAAAAAATTCCTTTTAATGCTTCTTGGTCTTGAATGTTGGTCAGTTTGCATTTCAGTGCTTCATCCAAATGACTGGTAGCTATGCTAACTTCTTTCTTAAATTCTTCAGCTGGGGAGACAGCTTTTGCATCTATTGCACTTAGATTTGTTAATTTATTTTTTTTGTCCCACAAATGTGTTCAAATTGGATGTTTGGTGTTCAGACTGAAAACTCATTGCTTCAGAAGTGGGCAGTGGACAGCGGACAGCCTCATCTTCTTTCCTGCTAACACTGCAACAGTGAAAGAACAATGTGACCTCAGTTCTTTTGAGGAACTGGTCTGAGTCAGAGCACCTGTGTTGTGAGTTTTGCTTGTGTGACTCTTTTCTCGCAGGGTTCTTTGCTTTTTGTTTTTATTTATTTAATAAATTTATTTCTTTTCTTTATTTCTTTTTGCATTTTTTTTTATTTTTTCATTTTCTTTATTTCTAAATTTCTTTTTTTCTGGCTACTTTTGTTTACATTTCAGTGAAGCTGATGGAGAATGAGTATTCCAGATTTAGCCACATGCTGTTTACTTTCCTCTTATTTTCCCTTCAACCCCCAATTTTTGCATATTTTTCTGGCAGTGTCTCCCCTCCAGGGGAGCATTAAACTTTGCCATATCTGTGACAAGCATATTCCCAGTGCGGGAATACACTGTACTGATACCCACACAAACTATATTACTGGATGGAGGCTATTTCCTGAGCTAAGGTTCATTTTCATGTCTTTTATGCCCAAAGAACAGATATAATAAATAAATAATTCCTTAGGAGTTTCATAAAATCACAAACTTTACTATCAAGATTAAATACTTGAGAGCTTCATATGTATTTTGTTACTTGCTAACACGGAAAGAAGATTATTCCGAGCACTACAAGGACAGTAGTGAAAAAGGCAAATTCCATAAAATTAGCACCCAGGAAAATGTATCTGGAGAAAATGGGAGTAAACTTCAGTATGCCTTCTCTCAGGCTAAGGAAGCTCTCTCTGCTCACCAGGCAAGAACAAACAAAGATTCTACTTCTTAATGGAATGCTTTATGTATCTTTCATTGCTATTATCTGAGCAATTTGCAATTTACAATATACCTACTTGTGATTACTTCCAGCACTTTGTGTTCCTCCTTGGATGACTAAATTCTGCATCTCAATTTCAGGGCTGCTATTTCATAGCAGGAAAGCAGTATCACATATTTTACTTGAAGGAATCAGCATAACAGCTGATGTGAGCTCACTGGTTCACGTCAAAATAACACACTTACAGCCTTTTCCTGCATTTGCAACATTTTCCTCCACATAGCCTCCTCCTTTAGTGACCACAGGAATCATCGGAAACTCCAATCATTCGATGTCACCTTCCAAAAAAGACACTTTGCCTGTATTTAAATGTAAAATTATGACCTCGAATCCTCCTGAGACTTAATAAAGAGGGTCACTTCCTCCTCAGGCAGCATTTACAGAGTATTGCCTACCATCTCATTGCTTTCTGGATGCTTGCACCAAATAGAAGTTTGATTAATTACAGATGCCTTCTCATATATATCAAACCTAAGGGCAAGATCTTAATATCATCCACTAATCAGCATAAGGACAGAGACCATCAAATGCATCTTGGGGATTTCAAAATCTTCTGCTCCAACCTGTCCTTTCCTTTGTATAGCCTTGGGTAAAAGATCTAGAAAATACGTGAAACTGATGGTTATTCTAGCGAAATGTGTGTACTTCAGAGTTTGTCCACTGAGAGTTGATATGGTCACCATGTACTTGAATGTGTTCAGAAATCCGTGGAAAATCTGCTGTGCATTCACTGCGTAGAGTTTACGGCTGTGGGGATTTTAGAAACTTATCTTTCTTCTGTGCCTTTCCCTCATGCTGTTGTAGATCTTGTTGGTAGAATTGCTGTGAACCTAGCCAGAGCAATTAGGACCTACAAGATCCACAGACTTCAGTCTTCTAGCCCGGGCTATTTCAGGGGAGAACATAGTTTCAGTAGTTTAAAGTTACTCCTGGTGTTTATCACATGACACAAGTGAATCTGTCTTCGTTGTACATCTCTAACACATCAGGTCCTCAGGATAACCTCCAAAAAGTTTCTGTCTTCCTTATTTGGTTTCAGAGGTTCAAGATTCAAGTCTGTTTACTTAAAAATCATCTAGCATTTCCACAGTGCTATGTCCTCTGAGCTGGAATTAGCATATCTGAGGTGTAAATAAAAAGCCATATCTTCGTCCCTGTGTCACTCTGTCCCTTTTTTTCACCCTTTCCTAATTTTGCTGATGAATTGGCCATGTTATCTAAGTACTGAACCATTGCTACCTCTGACCTATCAATCCCTAAGGAAGTGACCCTTGACTATGAGATTAAACCTGTGACTATTTCTCATAGTCCTCAGTAACTATGCTGACTACTCCTTTTCCAGTCTTGTGACAGAAGTCAGGAAGATTCTTGGTCCAGCGAGTTGCTTTGTCAGGAGCTACAGTCTTTTTCACTTTTTTTCTTCTGGTAATCAAGGCCTAATTCCATTCACTTCAGGGGAATCATAGAATCATAGACAGGTTTGGGTTGGAAGGGAGCTTAAAGACCACCTAGTTCCAACTTCCCTGCCATAGGCAGGAACACTTTTCACTAGACCAGGTTGCTCAAAGCCCTGTCCAACCTGGCCTTGAACACTGCCAGGGATGGGGCAGCCACAGCTTCTCTGGGCAACGTCTTCTAGTGCCTCACTACCCTCACAGTAAAGAACTTCTTCCGAATATCTAATATAAATCTACCCTCTGTCAGTTTAAAACCATTAAACCTCATCCTATCACTACACTCCCTGATATAAAGTCCCTCCATATCTTTTCTGTAGATCTGCTTAAAGGGGAAGAGGGCTTTGTAGAATACATTTTATGATATTAACAAGAAAATTACTTGAAAAAGTTAAATAACTTTATTTATAAACTGAAATTCATGTGGGAATTTTCATTGCTCCAGGGGGTGATTAATTTGCATCTCATGTTTATTTTCAAAGCTGCTTCTGAATATTTCTGTATGTGCTTGAAGGCCGCAATCCTACTGTCTGTCTGTGGCACTCAGCATCTCTGCAGGGTGTTGTGCAGCGGCCTGCTGGAGAATTTCACCACTGGACTGAGTTAATGTGTTGGCTGAGAGCCTGAGCTGCTTCACTTCGGTAGACCATGAGCAGGCATTCAAAAGTGACAGTCTAAAAGCTGTTCTTCTATTGGAAAGTTGCCAAGGATTGTTTTCATAGTCACAAAAAAAAAAAAACCAAAAAAACCCAGCCTTTCTGCTTCAGCATGGCCATTCCCAGTTCCTGGGGAGAAATGATGCTTTCCTTCCTCCAGTTGCTCTTCTCTCTTAGAATCCTGTATGAGTTAAGGTCAATAACTGCAGAAATGGTGCTCAGTGTAGCAAAAGCTGTCTGGTGTCTGTTAGAATACTGTCCATTTTCCTGGGTTTGGGTTTGTTTTTTTGAGGTTTCTTTTCTTGTATTTTCATCGCATATTGAGCCATATCGAGTATTTTCTACTTCAGAGTTGGATGCTGGATAAGTTACTAATAGTCAGCCAGGTCTGGCAAACGTATGTGAAGAAGAGTGTTATATCCTCCCCTTACCAGCTGTCCAGGCCAGTTATATCTTTCTGTGCTTTGAGCCATGAGATCTTATTCTGGCCATTTCATAGTGCTGAGACATATCCCATTAGCTCTGTCTGCAGTCATTAGTCTTAAAGGCTTTGCATTTTCTCAGCTTGCAGTCTTGATGCTTCTGAGCGTCTAGTGAGTGTGTGAGAGTTCCATCTGAGATGGAGAAACATTCCTTGCTTTCTTCATTAGGGATTGTCCCTGTAAGGATGAGTTGCTCACAAACTTTGGGTATTAGATATTTTTGTCTTACTGCAATGGCAGAACCAGAGCCAGTTGAAGACCTGCTTGCCTGCTTCATTCCAGAGAGGTCAAAAAAATCAGCAGCCTATGTGCAAAAAATTTTCCAAGCGGGTAACAATCTGTTTCATGACATATCCTATAGGACCACTGGGGTGCTTTTCCAAGAGTGCTCTAAACTAGTTTAATCAGAGCTCAGTTGTTACTGTTAATATTGTTAAGGAATCTAGAAAAAGTGTAGACCATAGGACAGAGCAATCTCAAGGCTGCTGTTCTGAAAAGAAGACCAATACCTCCATCGTACGTAATTAGTGAACATAAGGACTGTTGTCTAGAGACAACAAAATGTGGCTGTGTTTATAGACAAACTTGAAACAATATGCAAACAAGGAAGTGGTTCTTTGATAAGGGTATTTTCCATGCGGACAGAATGTATTTACCTTTCAGTCTTTTAGGTGCTGCTTATATTTGAGAGAAACTGAGGGTATTTTTATGTTTATGTTGGTACTGCAAGAGATGGTACATGGGTTATGTGTAAGTCCTATAAGTACCATTAAGCCAAGAACAATTGATAGTTTAGTGGTGCTCAAACACAATGGTAAGAATGGATATTACAGTTTTTGATATTATAGCCATTGCTTCTTGCAGTGCTATGAATGTTGATGCACAGTATAACAAGTCAGAAAACTGTATTTTCAGTGTTCGAAAGCATCACTGATATTTTTCAATTTAATGTAATTACTCCAAGGGATTTCAGACATATTCATAATATAGTTAGAGAGAAATATCATGTTTCTGGTATAGTGTATACTGGAAAGGCAACTATTTTCTTTTTACAGACGTAGCTATTGTATTTGATGATACTTAGCATGTAAATTACCACTTTCTGTAATTAAGAACTACATCTTATATATTTTCAGATCTTAAAAATGGAGTCTTAAAAGTAACTGGGTGATTAAAACCGTGGCTACCTCAAACTATTAAAAAAAAATGATTACTTATTCGAACAACAGTACCTACTAGTTTGTAGTTGTGATTATGTAGCAGTGCCTGAAAAACCAGGCAATCTACTTTTAAAATGTTGCTGATTATTTTTCAATTAATAACTTGATATTTAAAATAATTATTGTTATTTTAAGCATACATGAGATTAATTATTGCAATTATAAATGTATTGCACATCTAACAAAGTTTAATTATGCACAATATATAAACCAATGTCAATAAATAAGTTAATTCTTCCATTAGGGCAAAGTTTCAAGCAGTATATTATTTACTATACTCATTTGCGCAGTTTAAGATTTTAAAATTAGGGCCAAATTGTCTTCAAGTGAAGATTTATTGCTAATTTAATTGATTCCAGAATCAATCTAATTGATTTGCCAATCTAATAAATTACATTCTAATTGACTTTCAGAGCAGGCTCTGCCAGATTTTGTACAAGCCAGAACACAGGACTGTCTTCTTCATGCTTACATGCAAGTAGATAATACCTTGGTTACCCTGGTATTCTTATCATCCTGCCTTTTAACCTTCACACAAAATACACATAGTCTTGCTTAGGGAGTAGGCAAGGCTATAACCTTACCTCTGAATGCAGGATATATTTCTTTAGTCTTTTTGTTACCCTCAAGATCTGAAGTTTCCTACAGCTTAGATCTTACAAAGCACATGAAATAAGGACAGTCTCTTACCCCATGTGCATTTTCCAGATGTTCACATGACAATTCTGATCCTATTCTGTGAATTACTTTTTGTTCAAAAAGGTCAAGGGCCAATAGTTGTACTCAGTTGTTCTTGTGAGGTTGCACCCTTCAATGCTGAAACACATCATTGCCATATAGCAATAGGAAGAAGACTGGACAGTGAAGGGTTTTTCAGAATCCAGAACCCACTAAAGAGAACAGTGTCAGAAATAGTTCCTGATGCTTTGTAGCATACTAAAATCATCTCCCTGCTCATCCCTATAGTGATGTGAATAGAGGAATCAATTTAATTTGCTTTCTCTTTGTTTCAGTGAACATCTATGTATTGTATGGGAAATGTAAGTGTTCCTATAAATTACTTGGAAAGAGTAGCCAGCACATTCAGAAAGTCCAGCTAGTAGATGAAGTGTGAATTTCAATAAATGAACTGGAATTAATACTCGAATACTTTCAATAAGATAGACAAGAAGATAGACAAGAAGACATCAACAGAAACAATGAAGAACAGATGATCTCTCTTTATACTGAGGTGTGGCTAAGGCATTTGTGTGAAAGAAGCTTGTTCGGTACCTCCATACTGAGCAATTTTTTACATGTCTTTTAGCTTCATGATCAAAATTTTTTCAGTTAAAAGTATTCAGCAGCAGTTTAGCTAGAACTTGCAAACAGTACCTTTCCCAGAAGAGAAGGAAAAAGCAACCCCAGAACCCTTTTGATATTGTTTGTATCCAAAGAAAAATACCCTCCTAAGTCAGCATGAAAAATGTTAATATCTCCTTCACACAGCTGGTTTATAATTTTGATGAGACTTATGTTCTTTGAATAATTAGAATAAATGTGGGGTGTTTTTTTTCCTCAGTGTTCTTAAGGAATGTAGACCTATCCATAACACGAAAATCTATGCCTGAGCTAATTTTTCAGTTTAATTTTGAGCATCTTTAAGTTGCAGAGAATTCAACAACCGTGGCAGGCTTTCATTCCCTCCATTCATTCATATTTAATTTTCAGATAAGGCTATCAAGAGTACAGCTATGTTGCAGTGAAACTCGGTATTTCCAATAAAGTTGGAACAGAAATCGAACAGTTCCTTCTTTACAGTAGGAACACTATTTATTTGCAGAGTGGTGATTTTCATTCAGTGGTTTTCATGAAATACACACAGGCCCATGAAATGTTCAAAATACTGAAGAACTAAGCTGCTAAGCTAATCTTAATTGATTACAGTCTCATATGAATTAAAAGCTGACTTGAGAGTAAGAAAGCCAACCGTATCCTGGGCCGCATCAAAAGGAGCGTGACCAGCAGGTCGAAGGAGGTGATCCTGCCCCTCTACTCTGCTCTTGTGAGACCTCACCTGGAGTATTGTGTGCAGTTCTGGTGTCCTCATCATAAAAAGGACGTGGAACTGCTGGAACAAGTCCAGAGGAGGGCCACGAGGATGATCAGGGGACTGGAGCACCTCCCGTATGAAGACAGGCTGAGGAAGTTGGGGCTGTTCAGTCTGGAGAAGAGAAGGCTGAGTGGAGACCTCATAGCAGCCTTCCAGTACCTGAAGGGGGCCTATAGGGATGCTGGGGAGGGACTCTTCATCAGGGACTGTAGTAACAGGACAAGGGGTAACGGGTTAAAACTTAAACAGGGGAAGTTTAGATTGGATATAAGGAGGAAATTCTTTCCTGTTAGGGTGGTGAGACACTGGAATGGGTTGCCCAGGGAGGTTGTGAGTGCTCCATCCCTGGCGGTGTTCAAGGCCAGGTTGGATGAAGCCTTGTGTGGGATGGTTTAGTGTGAGGTGTCCCTGTCCATGGCAGGGGGGTTGGAACTAGATGATCTTGAGGTCCTTTCCAACCCTAACTATTCTATGATTCTATTTCCTTCACTTTAACATTACATACTTCTCATAAATACATCTTTACAACACACCAAGAATTTTAAATATATTGTGGTATATATTTTGGGCAGAATTTGATCCTGGTAGATTGACAGGCAATTCTTAATGAAAAGCAGAAATCACGAATAAGAAAAAAATTGATCTTGATTCTACCATGATTTTAAAAATAGTAAGATAAAATATTAAACTACTCTGCTTAATTAATAGTAATATTTTGAAAGGTGAGTATAATAGAATGTGAAGATTTTGTACGCAGCTCAGGATGTCCAGGTTTCTGGGCACTCAGAAATCTGAGCTGCATCTGCTGTATGTGTAGATGCAGTAACTATCAACTAAATTGCTATGTGGTGGACAGATGGACAGCATCTCCACAGTAAATGTTATGCTCTCAGAATGTCCCAGGTAAAATACTGGTACAGTCTTTCAGTCAGACTGGGAAGTTGTTTACAAGCCAAGCTATCTGTACCGATGAGCTCTCCGATATATGAAAAGATAATGGTCATTATGACTACAGGCACTCTATGTAATCAAAATAGGTAAGCACTAACAATGAGCTGCAATTTTCATGGCATTGATTTATTTTTTTTTTTATAAAAAGACATAAACACTGAAGACTATAGCAAAAAAAAAAAAATTCAAGTGTTTGTGTGTGTATGTACTCACAACTATTTTCTATCCAGCCTGGTCAGTTAGTTAACAGTATTAAATCAGGTTGCATATTAAATCAGGTGGTCAATGTGTGCTTATTTCAAAACATGTTAGAAAACTGAGTTATCTAATCCAGACTACTAACAAGGTATAGAACAGACATTCAAAAAATGGTTTGTTGGACCTAAGTCATCATGTTCTTTTGCTTCTGTAAGAGTTTCATGCATATGTACACAGATTGTTTGTAGCAATCAGAGCAATTAGAGCAAACCAACAAAAACTTTTGAAGTCATATAATTGATATATATTCAGGTTAATCATGTTATAATAGGTCACTGCCAGCTATTTTTAGTTACTTTTATATAAAATATGCATTCAAAAATGACTAGAGGGAATGAGAGGCTTCAGTCAGCACTGTCCATAATAAGCTGTGTTTCTGAGAGAACAGAGTGGTTTAACCCCCAACAGCTCTTTGGTTTAAGGAGTTTTGTTGCATTACAGAAAGGGGCAGTTGAAGCTGGTACATGTTCAGGGAGCCATAAGGAAATTTGATATTCTTTTTTAAGGATGTAGGAAGACCCCTATTTTCATTGCAGACATTTTTTATGTAATGTACTCTAAGTACAAGTACAGTCTCAGTCAGGACTTCTTATATCACTTTTCTGCATGTATTTTACAATAATCAATGGGCTTTTACAAGGCACCATTAAAAAAAAAGCCAGGTTAATATTGATTTATCTCAAAGATGACAGATATTTTAATATTATATCCATCTTTATGTTAGCAAGAACATGCATATTACTGTATTAACTTTATTATTTAACAATTAGTCCATCAAAGCAATATATTTCTTTCAACTTCTGGAAGTCTCAACTTCAAAAAATAATAAATTATGCAGTATTTCTGCTTGACAGAGCCGTTAGAAGAAAAGAGAAGCAATGTTTCTGGGGTCAGCATTAGAAATACAGTCTACCATTAATGTACTAGACTCCCAAATGATTCATGAAAGGAAGACCAGTGGTAAATAAAAGATTAAAAGAGCCAAATGTAATGAAGTGTCAGTAGGAGTAGAAGTGTAGGAAGTTTTCAAGGAACAGACAGTATTACATTAAAATCAGAAGCATGAATTATATTTTGTTTATGAAGGAACTATTTTCAAAGGAAGATTTCATTGTCATTGTGTATTAAAGTAAAATGTGTTCCCACACAATGGGATCCAAATTCATAAAAATTTAAATGAGACTCTTTTTAATGAATCTGAAAATTTGCTTACATTATTATTATAGTTGCCTAGATACAAAGTAAGATTTTCTTTCAATTTCTAGTTTTTAAGCAAAAATGGTAATCTTTCTCATAATATTTATTTTTTAGGGTCATGTGCTTTACAGAAGCTGACACTAGAAGGCTGTATAGATCTTTTCTAACTTGCAAAATACTTAGCTAAAATAACTGTTACTGATTATAGAATGTATAGTCAGCAAATGACAAAAACAAATTAGGAAGTCATAATTTATAATCACGAGCAGTTATGAATTGTGACAAGTTATATGAGGAAAATGAGAAACACTTTCATGGAAATAATGGATTTAAATTATGACACATTCATAATGAGATCATTCAATTTGGAATGTTAAATAATTCAGTCTGTTAAATTCTAAAGGGAAATTCTCAACTATCACTGAATAATTTTTACTGCGTTATTTTGGTGACCTCTTTATTGTAAGCAATTAATTTTACATTAAAAGGTGAAGTGATTACGACTACATGTAACAAGGCATACAATAAGGTAAACGATTGTGAGAAATCAAAGTTTAGGTGGCTTCTGTTACTATAAAAAGAATCTTAGAAAAAGAGTCTTCTGTTCCTGGGTGTCTGTCAGAATGTATACTCACATGTATTAGCTATGCTGTGGGTAAGACTTCAGGTAGAAGAAAACAGTGTGACCACAACTCCAGTTCCTCTTCACAAGCCTTGTTATGAAATACGATGCCACCAAATGATACAGTCCTATGCAGTTCCTGTTCTTGCCTAATGGCTAACACTGTCTATAGCTAAGTAAAGGACTGAACTTTCCAAACTTATTTAAATGTGAATAACTTCATAACTACAGAACAACTTTTTCATTATGTGAAAAATATGCTTGTCTCAGTAACATCTGTTAGCTTTCTATAATTTGTACTCAAACTCAATAAAAGTTATGGGGGAAACTTCACTTCCCAAGAGGCAGTCACAGACTGTTTTGAATCAAAACTGATTCGAGGTGGGCAACAAGGAGGAAAATTGGGTTGAGGTAAATTAGCCATCAGGAATATTCGTAGTCTTCTTGCCATTAGCACTAAGGATGGCCATACACAGAAACCAAGGTCCCCAAACTGATCCCATGTTAGAGCTTGCTACCGATCCATCCCACCTCATCACTCTTAGAGTGTTGGATTCTTATGGCAGGCTGCGTAGCAGTAGGAGGAAAGTTAGCAGTTTTGCATAAAGCTGTGGGCTTCCTGAATCTTATGCACACAGTTCTTTCTCTGTCAACTGTGGGATTTCATCAATTAGTTTAATTTACAGATTAACTTACAGGGAGGAAAATTTCCTAAAATTACATTGTTTCGTTATTAATGAGCTTAATATCAGGAAGGTGAAGGACTACAGTTTCTTTTGTAGAAGAAAGGTGGTGAACACCACAATGGCCAAAGTAGATGGGTAATAGAAGAAAACAGCCAAACCTGTTTTAGGGTTCTTGGTTGTTCTTATTTGTTGGGGTTTGTGTTGTTTGTTTTTTAAAAGCAAAGGAGTAAGGAACTACAGCATGTGGGACCCTTGTGTATTTTATCAGTAACTGGGGAGGCTCCCCTTCCTGGTTAGTAGCATGCTAATATGCTGACTCTTTGGTATTAATTTATTGAAGTTGAGAGATTCAATTGCTTGCGTTCTGGACAGACAATTCACCTGATCAGGGGAATAGGAAAATAACCAGAACACATTCTTGAGAAGATGCTAGGAAGAAGTGAAGATCCATATCTACGTTTCTTAGGACTTTTTAAGGTCAAGCTTTGCTAGAAAGAAAAAGTTTGGGAAAACCAAAAAAAACTCTCATGAGACAGAAAAGATCCTAGGAGTGGCTGATTCTGTTTCAATGGGAGATAGGAATAGAAATTGGTTGTCAGACAACACCAGAATAAGGGGTGGGCTTTATATCTAAAGTGCATGCTGCTTTACTTATCCCAAATACTCAGACTATTTTATCTTCTGTTCAGTGCTGTCTTTGCAGAATAGTTATGACCAATCAAAGTTTAAAAAAAAAGTAAAAAAAATTAAGCTGAAGTGAGTTTAGGCACCTCTGCGTTGCTGAAATTGTACTGTGAAAGATCTTCTGTTTATTTCAGTGATATTGCAGTCTTTTCAATTTATTGCCAGATTCCATGAATTTGACAGTTTAATATTTTGTGACAGTTAGAGCTTTATCTCACGTAAATGTACTTTGATTTCAGGCATTCTGAACAAATTCTTTGCAGGTCTGCCTCATGCTGATAATAACAGAAGATAGATACCTAACCAACTGCATTTTGACAGTTTTCTGCTAAGTCACACTATGCAGCTTCAGCTGAGAAATAACTTTGTCAACATAACCCTATAGGGTCTGAAGAGAGTTTGATGAATTTCAGCCCTGACATTTAAATACTGTAAGCACATAATATCTGAGTCATAAGATGCTCACACCATTCTGTCATACATCACTTATTAATGACTTTCCTTAACCTTATAATAAAAAATTCTAACAAATGAAATTAGTATCCATAGTTGCTTTACCATAAAAAGGTATTATTTAATATGAATAGCCCCATTCCAAACCCTGAAGTTCGATGAAATAGCTAGTATGAATTTAACAAGTTCATTATGAAAGGATAGTATTTCAAGATAGACAATTTATAAATTGTTATACAGCTTTTTTTTATATACTATTATATTCAGAAGGCTGCAACAAGAGAATGCACTCAGCACCAGATGTGCAATTTAGGCAACAGTAGAGAAATTAATGGAAAAAGCTGAAAGGGAAGAAAGGTCAGAGGACCTCATTGCTCACCCAGGTTCTTCACAGTGTACTTGATGGAAGAGAGCATATTTTGGAGCAAAAGAGGATCAGACTGCATATAAGACTGTTTTTTTAAGAAAAATATCTTTCAACCTGAGGACAGTCAAGAAGTGAAGCAGGTTGCCCAGAGAGGCTGAACAGTCTACCATCCTTAGAGGTTTTCAACGTGTTACCTGAGCAACCTGGTTGAGCTTAAAAATCACCATGTTTTGAGCAGGAAATTGAATTACAGTACCCAACTGTTGGTAAAAAGAGAAAGCTTTCATAAAGTAAGAGGAAAAAGGAAAAATTATTGCCAGGTGGGAAAAGAGGTCATAAAGGCCTTACTGAAGTAGCTTCCTCCACCTGTTCCCTATAGCAACTGTAGAAGGGAGCAGGCATGTTAGGCAAAATTAGGAACAGGAAAGATGAGAGTCTACAGAGTCTGCATACTAGCTTTGGAACAGGTGATGGTGTGAGACTGGAGAGCCTGCCAAACTAATACAGACAGTTATGGCCAAGAAAGACCATATATGTTGAGGGTAATCTAGAATACTTCTTTCCTTATGCTGTGTTTTGCTTTTGTGACTCCTTAACAGAATTTTATTTCTATTCCTATTCCTATCTAGACAGAATCAGTAAGCATACTCTTTTATATTTAAATTTTGTCACACTATAAATCAGTCACCTCACATAAGAAGGATACAGCCTTCCCTAGAAAAGCGGACATAACTGAGGTGCAGTGAAAAGAAATGATTGTGTTACCTGTATTCAGGGCTCCTCCTGAGTCTTTGGCTTGCTTCCACGCTAGGCTGCAGGTGTCTTTTTGTACTGTTAACACTGGTTTATTCAGAGAAAGACAACTCCGATGGTACGTCTGGAACTTCGTTAATGAGCAGCAGGAAAATGGAAACTGGCTTCTGACTTTAGAGGGGAGGGATGGAACAGAAAGTTATCATCTTGAACTTGTCACACTAACATAAGGCATACTTAAGATTGTTTTCCCAACATTTTTTTATTCTGTTCATTAGCCTAAAAATATGAAAGACTGAGTTCCATTTCTAAGACTAAATCTTTGTTTTCTTTTTTTTTTTTTTTTTTTACCCTATGCATCCAAACCAGAGATAAAACTATTAACTCTTCTGAAGTTCACAGCTAGATGGTGATAATAATGATGCTGGAGGGGATGCAGAAGCAACTGTTAATTTCACTTTAACTAAAATGAAATAGGAAAAAAGAATGTTAGTATTGAGGATATTAGTAAAGATCTGTGAAGATATGTATAAATATTAAAATAATTTCTGATTTCAGGAAAAAAGTGGAGTTGAATGTACAATCACAGAAAATAACATTTTTATCTTATACAACTTTGTTTCTCTTTTAGTGGCAAAGCATTACTATAACACTGGTTGAGAAAGTGCAGATGGTTGCTGTAATCCTAGGATCTCTGTTCTTAGTAGCAAGTGTGACTTGGCTTCTATGGTCAGCCTTCAGCCCTTATGCAGTATGGCAAAGAAAGGACATCCTTTTTCAAATCTGCTATGGAATGTATGGTTTTATGGATCTAGTATGCATAGGTAAGCTCAAAATCTTTAAACAGCACAGACTGTGGTTTAAGACTGTGACTATATCTATTTTTCTAATTGGTCACTCCAGTGGATCACTCCAGTTCTTTGCAGATTAATTCTCAGCTGATACCTTTAGCAAATCCTGCAAAGAGAAAAGAACCAAAGCTTTACTTTCAGATTCATCAGTGTCTCCCCAAGATCTTAGTGGTGAGAACAGGATCAGTTTCAATTTCTTGAAAAAAAAAATAGGCAGCTAGCAAAGTTCAGGAAGTTAAATAGATGAAAATGACAAAAGACATTATTAAAATAATACGTCAAATTACGTGCTGTCAAGTCTTCTACTGGTGCCACTGTGTATTAGATTGCACCATCACAAAGCGCAGGAAAAGCCCTTGAGGATGTCATCAAACTACATACCCAAAATTAAGTTGCACAGACTTATATAGGTCACTGTGCTAGTAACAGAGAACAGAGAAGACAGGCATGAGCTCTTTATACATCATAAACAGTTCTGAAGCACTGTAATGGTGCTAAGTATAGTAACTTATTATTAAAAAGTCGTGAGCCATTTAACTCTAGGTGAAATCTTATAAAAGAAAATGCAATTTGCTGCAAAGCTATTTTGACCAGTTTTGAATTTCTGAAAATATTTAAATAGAAATCCCTGTAGTATTTGATAAAACAACCTTGAATTAATTGTTAAAATAGCTACAATTATTTGCAGAAAAAAAATAATAATTGCAGTAAACGTTAAACCACATTTTCAGAACTACAAGAAAATTCAGATATTATCTGATGTCTGATTTGAGATTTCTGAGTGATAAATGTTGATGTTATCCCAATCTCATATATTGGAATTCAGGGCAGTGCTGAATTCTGCACAATAAGGTGCAAAGAAACAGAGTGATTCCTAATACCAAGGCTTTTGCTCCAACCATAAAGCCATATCATCTTTTATTGAAACCATCCCATTACTGTAAAAATATTTATATTTCAGCTGGATCAGCAGTTCTGTTTATTTTGTAATTTTTCCAAGAGAAGTCCACTCTGAAATATTTTAAGGCACAGGTATTCTTCTGTGAACCCAAATCTTCTCAGACAGGAAAATGAACAGAATCTAGGCCTCAATACTCTGGACAAGTGCTCAGCTTTTAAACAAAGGGCTCAGCTACATGTCCTGTTAGATATTGATTCCTGAATGCCACTTTTTCTGTCTGAACACTTAATATTGAGGTTTTTGCTTTTGTTTAAAAAAACATTAAGTCAAGACAAAATGTGCTTCAGGCATTGTAAATGTTTTATTTATATGGAATTCTGTGGGGTTTTTTTACTGCTATTGGTTTTGGTGGGGTTTTTTTGTTGTTTTTTTTTCACGGTTTACAATCATAAAAAATTTAATTTCATATGCATTAATGAATTGAAATAGCCAGTTATTTCAAACTATTTCCATTTCCTTCCATTTGTTTGAATGTTAAGACACCTAAACCAGATTAATCTCAAAGTCAGTCAAGAAGGTCTGTGGGTGATCAGAAATATTAGTGCATTTAACTACATAGAATCATAGAATAGTTTGGGTTGGAAGGGACCTCCAAATGTTATCTGGTCCAGCCCCCTTGCAATGAGCAGGTACATCTTCAACTAAATCAAGTTGCCCAGAACCACATCCAGCCTGGTCTTGAATGTAAACAATTGGAAGGCAAGCCTTCAGTAAATTGGTACATGCAGATATATAGCTGCCCTTCAAGCTACCAAGGCTCAAGGCACCTCTGGATTGGAAGGTACTGAACTAACATGTAGCTAACATGCCTATGGAGCTTCTGGCAAAATCTTGGAGCAGATTCTTCTAGAAGGCGTGCTAAGGCACATGAAAAACAGCAAGGTGGTGGGTGACAGCCAGCATAGCTTCACTAAGGCGAAATCCTGCCTGGCCAATTTGGTGGCCTTCTATGGTGGGGCTACGGAACTGATGGACAGAGGTAGAGCAGTTGATGTCATCTACCTGTACTTGTACAAAGCATTCAACACTGTCCCACACGACATCCTTGTCTCTAAATTGGAGAGACATCAATTTGATAGACGGACCACTTGGTGGATAAAGAACTGGCTGGATGACCGCATGCAAAGAGTTGTGGTCAATGGCTCGATGTCCGGCTGGGGACCGGTAATGAGTGGTGTCCCTCAGGGATTGGTGTTGGGACCGGTCTTGTTTAACATCTTCATCGCTGACATGGACAGTGGGATTGAGTGTGCCCTCAGCAAGTTTGCCGATGACACCAAGCTGTGTGGTCCGGTTGATACGCTGGAGGGAAGGGATGCCATCCAGAGGGACCTTGACATGCTTGTGAGGTGGGCTGATGCCAACCTTATGAAGTTCAACCATGCCAAGTGCAAGGTCCTACACCTGGGTCAGAGCAATCCCAGGCACAGCTACAGGTTAGGCAGAGAAGAGATTCAGAGCAGCCCTGTGGAGAAGGACTGGGGGGTGCTGGTCGATGGGAAAATGAACATGAGCCAGCTTCAGTGTGCGCTTGCAGCCCAGAAAGCCAACCGTATCCTGGGCTGCATCAAAAGAAGCGTGACCAGCAGGGCGAAGGAGGTGATCCTGCCCCTCTACTCTGCTCTTGTGAGACCTCACCTGGAGTATTGTGTGCAGTTCTGGTGTCCTCAACATAAAAAGGACATGGAACTGCTGGAACGAGTCCAGAGGAGGGCCACGAGGATGATCAGGGGACTGGAGCATCTCCCATATGAAGACAGGCTGAGAAAGTTGGGGCTGTTCAGCCTGGAGAAGAGAAGCTGCGTGGAGACCTCATAGCAGCCTTCCAGTATCTGAAGCGGGGCTATAAGAGTGCCGGATGGACTGTTCATTAGGGACTGTAGTGATAGGACAAGGGGTAACGGGTTAAAACTTAAACAGGGGAAGTTTAGATTGAATATAAGGAAGAAATTCTTTACTGTAAGGGTGGTGAGGCACTGGAATGGGTTGCCCAGGGAGGTTGTGAATGCTTCATCCCTGGCAGTGTTCAAGGCCATGTTTGACAGAGCCTTGGGTGACATGGTTTAGTGTGAGGTGTCCCTGCCCATGGCAGGGGGGTTGAAACTAGGTGATCTTAAGGTCCTTTCCAGCTCTAAGTATTCTATGATTCTACAATTCTATGATTCTAGCCTAGCTGTCACCATGCAGGAGCAAAATAGAAGTATGGGTTTTCACCCACCAGGTAAACTGATTTACCTGTAATCGCATAAATGCATATTTTATTGTCCAATCATAAATTATACATGGGATGTTTTATGTAAGATTCACTGTAACGAAACATATTTGGACACTGTTTTGTCATTATAAACTTCAGTACAGGTATGACTTAATAGTTTTCTAAACTGCATCTGGAAATTTAGAAAGGAGGTTTGGTAATTTTGGAATTCTAATGATCCAGATTCATTCATCCCACTTATTTTGCATACAATTTCAAGTAATCTGCATCAGAAAACCTTTATTAATATATTCAGCTTTATCCAATTTTTGTTGTTGTTGTTCTCTAAAGTGAAAGATTTTAGATTGATAGCGTCAATTTAAAACCTTCAAATAAGGTTCTCTAATAGATGGATATAATTATTATATATGAATGATTTAAAAAAACCCACAACACTGTGCATTGTGCTGATGATCTCCAAAAGACACTAACATGTAATTTTACCATTGCATATTATACGTAATTTCTTATATCATAAAGCTTGTAATGCTTACAGCCAGCTACAGTTCTCACTTAGTATGTTCTCTCCTCTCATTTGTGTTAGTCATCCATGGTATTCTGTAGGTTTTCAACAAGATTTACAGTGAGTGAATGCCTATACTCCCACTGGAATCTCTCTTTATTTGAATGAAAAATCTATGCAGACATATGGGTTTTCCTGTGCAGCACACATTTTAAGACAAGCGATAGAGTTACTGGTGGTATGAACAAGACTTATTCCAACTGCCTTCAGTTGTGCGTCCCTGCAGCTCTGCATAAACAATATGAGTATTTTTGGTTATTTATGATGTGTAAATATCTCTACGTTTTGAAATGCTTTGTTGTCATTATTTTTAAAAGCAGTAGCCTAAAGGTACTAACACATTTTAATGATATCTTTGAAAACTTGCATATATAAATTTGTTTTCCCAATGATTGTTTTCTATACCATATGTAGCATACCACCCTCTTTCTTATCATGTAAATTACATGTAACTTGTATTTTAATTTTTGGTCATGTCTTACTTTTCACCAAAAGAACTTCCCAAAGGTTGCAGATCACCAATATAATATGTTCTATTCATTCCACTGTACCTATTTTATTGGTATTCATTATTCTCCTTGCTCTAATTTTTTCCAGAATTCTTCTTAACAAACAGGATTGTTTTTACTTATCAGTGTCAGTTTCAACCCTACAAGTCACTAGTTTATACTTTTCTGCATCTGAACTGGGTGTAAAGCTGTTTTCTTTGAAACTTGCTGGTGGCAGAAGTTTTCTAAGGCAAACCTTGAACACGTTAATGAAAGAACTACTGCCTGTGAAACCCAGAGGTATTGCAGTGGCTTGGAATTACCAAGGGAGTAAGTTCATGAGTTAATTCAAAAGGAATGCACATTATAACCCCCTTGTTAGGGGAACAGTACACCAAGCCTTTGCCATTCTTCTCTGTAGATGTAGCAATTATTTCTTATAACAGTAAAGTTATACAATTTTATGTATTTATTTATTTTCAAAACTACTAGTCATAAATGGTTCTAAAATGAACAAAATATCTCACAAATAATAACAGGTCACTTGCAATCCCAGAACAGTGCAGCTCCTTTACAGCACGAAAAGCAGTTGTAACATTACAGTAGAAAAATGAGTGGTGCCAGGAGTACCGTGGCAAGTGAGTAAGAGATGGGAGCCAATGTGAGCTGTGAATAGCCCCTCTAAAAGCCTTTTTCTTCCCTGACAAGGAACTTGATGCCTAGCAACATTCGTGTAACTCCTAGTTGTAAAAATGTATAGGCTGAAGTTACTCATAATGAGCACATCTAGCTGCACTTGATATTTCTTTATTCAAAAAGCCTTTTTTTTATTAGATATAATTCTCATTAGCTTAGAGTTATATTGCTATTTTTAGAGGTGACATGTTTCACTAATGCTTTGAGCATTTACTGCATTTTTCTTATATCTGTGGGCCCTAGAATAGTATTAAGACATGATGTTTTGTCCAGTGGTAAAGTTTGTTTTTGAAAAGGTCTTTTATTACCTAGTAAAAGTTCATGATGTTTCTAGAAGGACTATTACTAAGTGATTATAGGTAGGATTACTGTGATAAATAAGACAACACTGGAACCTAATACCACCAAATCTGAATGAGTAAAGATGAGTTGCCTGCTTGTAAAGATATACAGTATGAAACATTTCTAGTGGTCTTGTGACTCAGGGTAAGAAATCCTTGGGATAGAGGGAAAGAATGTCACAGTATTTGACAGTATGAGAAAATTAGGATCTCTCCGTATCCCTATTGTTGGGATCCTATTACCATCCCTACATCTTAGGCATTAATCTAAATTTTAAAGGCATTAATCTAAATTTTAAAGACATTAATCTAAATTCTAAAGACCTTAATCTAAAGTCTTCTTAGAACTTTAGGACATTTTGCCAGGTCTGTCATCCCAAATCTCTTTAGATACTGGACAGAATGTCAGAACAGTTAACAGCAGTGAGTTCTAACACTTCCTCTTGGGATCATCTGGATCAAACAAGTAATTTCCACCCGCCTCCCAGGACTGTACAACTATGTCCTCTGTGTTGTTGAAATCATGGTATTTGGAGCAAGTTAGTATTATTCATGGATTTATCCCTGTTTTCTCTCTCATATCTTCATTCGTTGCTGTGGATCACTTAAGAAAAAGGAGATTCTGCCATTTCCTTATAGCTTCGCTTTAGCAACTAGCAACTTATTTTTTGAGCATCAGAAATCTGCACCTGGAAGATCTCCAGTATTTAAACCTTACCCAGTTTTCCTCTTATTTGTGGTCTTGGAACCATCAGTGCTGAGAGATTTTTTCCTCTTGCTCCTTGGAAAATATCTTTTCAAAGAGACAAAAGATCTACTGGAATTATTTTTCCTCTGCTATGCATGTCTTTTTCAATCTGTAGTTTTATCAGATTGAAATAAAGCTTTTTATGGGAGAAATTATGAAAGTGCTTCTTTTCTCCTTCAGCATTGCCGAATCTGACTTTATTTTAAGCCTTGCAGTATTTGATCCTTTGTTTGGTAGCTCTTTTAGAGCATATGTGGCTAACAGCTTCCATTTTAAAGAAAACTTCTTTGCCATTGTTGAAAAAAACTTTGAAAATGTAATTTCAGTAAATCCTGAAAGCTCAAAAACAGTAAAAAAGAGCTCCCTAAAAGAGGTTTTCCTACCGCTTTTTCTGTCATAACTTTTGGAGTATACTTTTGACTGTTGAAATGTACCTCATGTACTGAAATGATCCTTTCCCAACTGCTTCCTTCTCTCTTCTGAAATATGTTGTTCAGGTTCCAGTGGAGTGCAGGCAGGTGTCAAAAATCTCAGCATGGGGGCAGATAAGTTCTCTCAATTTTGCTTCATCACAGTCTTGAGGGAAATTGGGCCAAATGATACTATGATCCAGGGACAGGTAGAGGGAAAATTATGCTCATCTCCTTTATCATTCTACAGGAATTTCAAAGGAAAAAAAAGTGGGGAGGGGGAGTGGAATCTTTGTCACATCAACAAAATCATGGCTTATTTGGTTTGTACGTTCTGTATCTGATCAAACACATCCTTTTTCATTTTTAAGGCAGTATAGCAAGTCTTAAAGATGCATTTATGCATTAACATGGCTGCCAAATTTTTAGGACAGGTTAATTTATATACATCTGAGAAGATGAAGATAGACACCTCATGATCAAGACCACTAAAATGCTATGCTGATACAAAATGCATTTAGAATATTTAACATATAATTAAGTTTATATTGTGTTAGTTTTGCTGTATTAGATGCTTCAATGAAATCTAGGCAACTTGAAAGCCTGCAGAGATGCTACATTTGCTATCATGTCCTTCTGAAAGCAATATTTTTGTTTCTCCATCTTCAAGTGTAACAATCTTCAAAAAATGTGTTAGGGTAGGCATTGCTATCTGCAAATCATTGCACTTGAATCTGAGGTTTGCTGTTCATATAAATGTTTATATCATCCTTTCTGCTTTTGTCATCTTTCTTTGAACGTGTCCTTTCTGTTAATCAAGCTGAGAGCCCTCAGACACTTAAATCACAATTTTGTTGTGTAGGAACAGGTGATATACAATCTCTTGGGATAAAGGACTATAGCCTGTGACACCAGGCTAGATAAGCGCATCTATAGGAAAGTATTAGGCAAGAAACACACTGGACAAAAAACTTGTAAATATTTTTGGCTAGACAGATTGCTGTCCTCACAAAGCAGGGAGCCAGAGAAAACGTGGCAATGCTGAGAACTATATAAGCTACCAGGCTTGTTGATGAAAAACCTAGTAAGAAGGCTGAAGTCCCATGCATCTACCCAGCAAATCCGTATTTGAAATACTTACATATAAAGAGGGTGTGTATAAATACATATATATATATACACATACGAAAAATCAAGATTTTAGTTTAAATAAATAAATTGATTGAATGCATACAGTAAGCATAAATATTAGCTACGTGGAAGTTCATAAGCATATTGGTCTGTTGAGGACTCCAGATAATCTGTATTTTCCTTGAATGACCTTTTAAAAGATTTCCTGGGTTTTAACAAAAAAGGTGTTTCTCAACTTTTTTCTACTGAATTTTGAGGAGAAAGAGGAAAGTCCACCAACCTTGTCATGCTCATCATAGTTAGTAATAACATTTAATTTCTTTTTGCCCAACTGAAGCAAGACAGGGAAGTCATTATACTTACGGCTGTTTCAGGTTTTAATAAATCTTCTATGTTCCTAAGTTGAACTAGAGAATGTGAAAACAGATTTGTAGCTGTATTGAATTCTACAAACACTCTTAAATTAATTTAAGACAATTCTGTTCATTACAGAAGGCCAAACCTACCTAAAAAATCTACTCAAATGAGTACAAATCTAAATAAATAGAAAGTACTTACCATGAACAAGGATAACACTAGCGTAAGCCGTCAATTTATGAATCTGCTAGTAAGGTTCTTTTATATTGATGTACTTATATCTAAATATTTTATTTAGTTAGGCATGCTCAGATTATTGCAGTATTGGTTATGTTGAACTTTCATTCAGATCAAGTTTATTTCCTCTGCATGTTCCTACATCCCTGTCTTCAGCACACAAATAACTGGTTATATTACATACGTATAATTTATTTGAATTATCAGAGTTACAAGTAATTTAATAGGCTCTGGCAATTGCCAGATTCATCACAATGTGTTATATCTCTGCTCTCAAAATGGTATCCAATGGCATTTTGTACAAACTATTTGTTTTCTTAATTTCAGGACTGATAGTACATGAAGGTGCATCTGTTTATCGAGTGTTTAAGCGCTGGAGGGCTGTGAATCTACACTGGGATGTGTTAAATTACGATAAAGCCACAGACATAGAAGAGAGCAATCGAGGAGAATCCTCAGCAGGAAGGACATTGTGGTTACCACTGACTGCATTTAGAAACAGAAGTTTAGTTCACCCGACACAGTTAACCTCACCAAGATTTCAGTGTGGCTATGTATTGTTACATCTGTTCAACCGCATGAGACCTCAGGAAGATTCATCAGGGGATAACGGCTCTGGGGAAGTAGTGATGAGAGTGACCTCAGTGTAAAGATTATGCTCACTGTGCTACATAGATAAGGATAACGTGCCCTGATGTTGCACAACTTTGGAATGTAATTACGATGAATGGTGAAACCATTAACACTTGAAAAAATATATACACTTTTTTTAAAATTTAATGCTTTTTATATGATCAGCTAAAACACAAATACATTTTTCTGGAAAAAAAAATGTCTCTTGCTTTTTATATAGTCTGCTTTATTAGGTCATTTGTCAATTTTATATCTGAGGTGTATACAATATAGTTTAACTCTTAGGTCTTTGAAAGATGAGGAAACTCATTTTTAAGTAAAAAAAAAATAATATTTTAATGTATTTTCTTAAACTCTGGCTTTAATCCAATACTGTTATTTTTCCCACTTTCATGAGGATTAAACTGAACAATCTTCTTCTTCAAAAAAAAAAGGAAAGATTATTGACACAAGTCAAGTATTCTTCTTTTTCTGTTTTTATTTTGTTGTTGTTGTCCTTAGCTCAGTTGAGGTGTATGAAAGTAAGGGATATACTGTCCCCTGCTTTTAAGCAGGATGTCCAGTAAGTGTTCTGCAAAACATAATGGAAGATGTGAGCTCTTCTTTTAGATCTGCCACATGGACTTGCAAAATGTCAGACACAGTATGACACAGACAGGGGAAGAGTCTGGCACTTACTGTCTAGTCTCTAAGATCTTCAGAGTGCTGGTGCTGGGCCTGTGCACAGAAATGACATTAGCTTCAAAGCAGTGGCGCTCAGTTTAGCAGCCTGTGAATTTCTAGTACCATTCTAACTATAGGACATTGACGTTCCATATATTTTCTCTTTTTTTTTCTTTTTTTTTTTTTTTTTAAAAAAGAAATGTACCTTATGACTTCTGGAATAATAATAAATCCTAATGGAAACTGAAGTAGAAACAATGCAGAGCCTTAATTTTGCCAGGTAATGAATCATCATTAAAAATGAGCCAGTGTTCATCTGTATCATGGTAGCTAATCAGTGCGGGGAGGTTTGCTTCTCTGGGAGGTTTGCTTCTCTGTTTTTGTCTCATGGCAAAAATTCTGACATCGTTTAATCAAATGGAAATGGAAATATATTCCAAGTTAATAATTAAGTCTGTTGAAGATCAAGATGAAAAAGTAGGGCTGAAATGACTCTGAAAACACTAGCTTGCTTAAAAGAGTTTGTGGTGGGTTGACCTTGTCTGGCTGTCAGATCATCACCAGCTGCTCTTTCCCCCTCCTCAACAGGACAGAAGGGGGAAAATAAGGTGAAAAAGTGTGTGGGTTGAGACAAAGAGAAGGGCATCACTTACCAATTACTGTCACAAGTGAAAAAGGCAACAGGGGAAAATAAATTTTTTTCTAAAATGGACATGGATGGTGAGAAACAAAGACAAAACCTAAACCATAACAAACCTTCCTTATACCTCACTCCCTTTTCTTCACAGGTTCACCTTCGTCGCTTCATTTCCAACTCGTCTCCCTCCTCCACCAAGTAGCGCAGAGGATGGGGCATCAGAGGCTGTTGTCAGTCCATGACAACTCCTCTCCCACTCCTTCCTCCTCACACTTTTCCCTGCTCCACCCTAGGGCTTTCCCATGGGCTACAGTCCTTCAGGATAAACCTGCTGGAGCATGGGCTCTCCATGGGCCACAGCTCCATCAGGGAGCATCCACCTGCAGTGGTGTGGTGTCCTCCAGAGGCTGCAGTGTGGATATCTTCTCCAGTATGGTCCTTTCCATAGGGTGCAGGAGATACCTGTTTCACTGTGGTTTCTCCACAGGCTACAGGGAAATACCTACACCATCGGGATACCTCCATCGTCTCAGGAGAATCTCTGCTTGGGACTGGCCGCACCCAGTGCACAGTTTAACATCTTTCCATTTCAAAAGAAATTGTAACCAAGGACTGAAAAATGTTAGTTATTTTGTCAGTGGCTGGAGTGCTGTGGCTGGAAAATGCCCTGTCAGGAATCAACAGGATGGTGCTGGAATCACTACATGCCTTCCCTTCATAAGCAGCTCACATGCCAAGACCAGACACAGGAGGCTTCTTTAACTAGACTTGGAAGGGAGACAGAAATAATTTAAGCATTGGAGTTAAGAGCTCCTTATATATTCATAAACATTTAGGGAGCCAAGGAAGTCTACGCAGGGCCCAGCATCCTGTGTTTCAGTCTCACAAGCAAAAATTTACGCTAACTGAATCTGCGCATGACTTACAGCTCTTTAAGCAATTACTGTGGAAAGCAGAACATAAGCCATGAACAACAAAATGCTATCTCAAAAAGGCCAGTATATCTCCCGCACGGCAAATGACCAACTTACAACAGGCAATCTCATTGAGAAACTATGAGAATTCTAGATCATTCTAGATTATCTTTAAACAATTTCCCAGAGGAGGAATTTGTGGAAAAACAGATGAGAGAAACTTGCTGTATCGCTGGGAATTACTTGTTCTTAATTGCTACTTAATGAAGCCCCCTTTCCCAGAAGGACCACAACTCCACACGATCCACTTGAGATCAGAGTTAGTATCCCAGAAAGCACTTGTGATATAAGGAGAAGGCGGCATTCTGGGATTGGTATTCTGAAAAGGCTATGTCTCACACCTTTTAGGTGCTCGCGCTCTCTGGCCTTTACAGAGTATTACAGTGGTATTTCTACAAGATCCTATAACCAAAATAGAGAACTATTTGTATATGTTTTGTTGTAGAGAAATTTTTTTCATTCACATCCCAATACTAGGGTGCAAATATTTGAATGACTCCTGAGTCTAGAACACTTAACAGCTTCAGAGGGAAAAAAAACAGTCCGATTAAGAGTAATGGAAATCAGTAGTGAGAGAAATGTTTAGGGCAAAGGTCAGAAAGGCCCTTATAATAGTAGGGAAAACTTATATGGCAACTATTTTGCATGTGTCTGCATTTATGTATTCTTGCATGAAGAAAGCAAGATCAGAGAAAGTTACACAGTGACAGGATTAGCATAGGCAGGCTGCGGCTTTAAAAACAACATCTGTGGCTGTGTTGTCCAGAATGCTTTCTGCAGCAAGAGTGCAGGATAGGACTATTTCCTCATTGTCTGTATATTTGGATTTGTGCAGTACTACAGTGCTGTGGCCAGCTACGTGCAAGATAGATGAATTCAAACAAGAACCGGTGCAGAGAGGGGATATTATGATGAAAAAGGAATACAAGCCCTATTTCACATGAGGAAATTAGAAGACTGTAGCTTGTTCTGCTTAGCAGAAGTTGTGAGAAGATGTTATTGCTCTCAGTTAGTATGTTGCAAAATAAAACGTATTTTAGGAAAAGAACAAGCCTAAGAAGCAAAAGAACTTAAGGACACAAACAGATCACAAATAAATTTAGCTGGAAGTTCAAGGTAGTTTTAAAATATTCATAGTATGAGTCACAGGCAACAATTCAAGTTGGAAGGAGCTGGGCGAGGACATCTAGTCCAGTCTCCAGGGACAGCTCTGAGGTCAGACTGGGTTGCTCAGGGCAAGGATGCGAATTTCACAACACTTCTCGATTGTTCCTAGAGTGAAGAAGTTTTTCCTTCTGCCCTACCTCCTGTCTTGTTCCAACTTACACACATTGCCTCTCATTCTCCCGTAATGCGCCACTGTGAAGTGGGTGGCTCTGTCTTCTTGACCCTGGCAGATCCTGACAGGCTTGCTGTTAGGCCTCCCTTCCAGCCATCTCTTCTCCAGGTTGAACAAGACTTGATCCTGCAGTCTCCCCTTACAGGGCAAGCGCCCCACCTTGGGGGCTTTCTGATGGACTTGCTCCAGTTGCTCCATGTCTTTCCTGTACTGGGTTGCCCAGGAAGCTGCTGGCCATCCCTGCAGCCAGGGCATGTTGATGGCTTATTCCCAGCTTGTGCCTGCCCAGACACCTGGGTCCCTTCCCACAGAGCTGCTCCCAGCCAGGGAGGGACCAGCTGTGTCCTTGCACCAGAGCCTCCTGCCGAGGAGCAGGACTTCGTGTTTGCCCTTCGTGAATTTGAACTGGTTTCTGCTGGCCCATTCCTCCAGCCTGGTTAGGTGATTCTGACACCCACCAGGGACCAACCCGATCTCTGAATTCTTGCACATAATCCCTGACCCAGTCTCTACCCACTCTCTGCTTGTTGTTCCTATCCTTCTTGAGCCCTTTCACTAAGCACAAAGGCTGTGAGACCTTGGTAGTGAAGACAAAGAAAGCATTAGGGACATCAGCCTTCTCTGTCTCCATTGCCACAAAATCTCTCACCCCAATAAGCAGAGACCTTGTTTGGATTTTTATTGCTCGTGCAGACCTAAGCTCTTTATCTTACCCTTGATGTCCTTCTCAGTTCAAGCTGAGCTTAGACTTTCCTAACGCTACTCCTGCATGCCTGGACAATATCTCTAAAAGCCTCCTTTTTAGCGTGGCCTTGTTTCTGCCTCCTGCTGTACCATGAGTTCTTGGCTTAGCCAAGCTGTGCTGCTGATACATCTGCTTGTTTCCCAAGGTATCAGGATGAGCCATTCTCACACCCGGAGGATGTGATCCATATAGTCCTGGCAGTTCCCTTCATGCCCTTCACACTTCAGAGATGCTCCTGTATAATCCCAGCTGCCCGTTCTCTGGACAAGCTTGCCTGGTGCCCCACTTCTGGGCTCTGTGATGCTCCTTCCTTCCCTCAGATCTTCATTTCCACTTTTTCCTGCTCACTATAGCCATGGCTTCCATTGGCCCGCACCTCCCCTACCAGTAAACGCCTCCATGGCAGGGACAGCAGATCCATCAGTGTGACCGCTTGGGCTGGCTCATCCAGGCCCTGTATGAAGTTGCCCCTGACACCCTGTGTAAACCTCTGGGGCACCTGCACTGCTCTTCCAGCAGGTGACAGGGAGGTTTATAGGCCCCAAGGGTGCCAGGCTCAGCCCTTCCCGCGCTCCCTTGTGGGGATTAAGGAAGGCTTCATCCCCTCCCTCACCCAGACCCATTATTCTCACCCAGTCAGCAATATTCTCCCCACATGTTGCCACCCACCTTGTCCTTCCCTTGGTTCTGACCCACAAGCTCTCACCAGACCCTTGTCTGAATCACAGGAAAGCTCCGTATATCCCAGCTGTTCCTTTAAACCTTGGGCATCCCCCCTCTTCTTCCGTGCCTGGCTTTCCTGCTCGTCTTTCCTGAGAGTGCCACAGTGAATTCCTGGAAGAGCCTCCCAATAAAAACAGCAACAACAAAACATCCAACCTGTTTTGGATGGAGTTTGTTGACTTTATGGAAGTAATTGAGATGTTACTACTAGTGGCGTCAGAAGACTGGGATTAATACCCTTCCCTCTCTCATTGTGCTTATTCCTGTGGACACAAAATGCATCTCTTCTGAAGAAGAATTTCATGTCTCCTCCAAACAACTAAACTTTCTTTTTTAAAATTAAACTTTGGAATTAATCAAGTTATGTGAGAGCCATGTATTCAATGGACAGCAAAAAATCACTGCTGGCTCAGCCATAGAACCACATTACCATGACAGGGGACGTCTCGCGTGAAGTTCCAGGCAGAGGGACAACACTGGAAATCAGACCTCATGTAAAACCTCTATTTCAGTCACCATCCTGTTGAAATATTAACACTACAAGTTGGAGAGAATCAAGGTGTAGCACAAACTGAAGGTTTTGCACCACCACCTCTAGAAAGTCAGATTTTCTCCATTTTTCTTGCATTAGTCCCAGCTGGCAGCAAAAAAAATGGACTACAGGCAGTATAAGGGCAACTGTGAAGTTTTCCTGTTGAAACACAGTAGAAACAGCAAGAAGGGTGTGTGGAACAGCCCATGGACTTGTATCGCCTTGAAAGCAAGGAGGGATTGGGTAATGTTCATTCAGGGTTGTCGGTGTTGGTTGCTTAAACCAAAGATTACTATCCCAAAACTCTAAGTGGTGAAATACAGTCTTTCAAGGCTGTCAATGACAGACCCATTTCCAGTCACTACTGCACATATAAGGTTTTAAAATATTTAAAGTAAAAAAATACAGTATTAAAACAGTTAGATTACTATTAGAGGCACATAGTTTAAGGAGTCAAACTCAGCAGAGGCCCCTGGGCACACTCAAGACCCCTTTTGAGTATCAATAAGAAAACCAAGAGAAACAAAATAAAACTGCTTCATAAACACTTTTTGACCACAGAAGGCTAATCTTATGGGAGCTCTACAGAATAACTCCCTGGATGCTGATTTTTTTTCCCTTTGGAATTATATTTAAACTTCAATATGTTGTTAAAACGAGTCATGTAATGTTAAAGCAAATCTTTCTTTTCACATATTCTCCACTTGAAACTGTGTATCATCAGAATTAGCCTGCTCTGGTGTGTAAATCAAATTTAGCAATTCAAACAGCACTGCAGTGAAATAGGCAGCACACTTACTGAGCTCTGCCAGTCTAATTACACTACAGACCAAGCCACAACAGTTTGACAGGGCTTTTTTTTACTCCATTCATAGGATACCATTGAACCCATAGCGACTGTAAAGCAGACTGCTGTTAACTGCTCAGGAATTGCTTTGCAACTTGGACTCCATTGCAACAGGAACATTGAGGAAAGGACATGTGTGATTTGCTTGAGAGGTGCTTGGTAATGTTTTGGGGTTTTTACCTACAAAATATCTTAGTTTATTGTGCCTCTATTCTGTAAACAATGTAGTCATGGAATGGTTACCAATATTGAAATCTACCTCAAATCTATGTACAGCCACACAGGACAATACAAGCAGGTGCTACTTTACCTAGAAGCATACTTCTCCTTCTGAAACCCCAACAGGTGTGTTAAAGAGAACTGAAGATTTGTAGTGGACTATATTTGAAAATTGTTAGTTATTATCTGTCAGATCCGTGACTCCAGTAATTACATAATGAAGAATATGAACATTTCCTGATGATTGAAAAATAGGGGCTGTTACCAGCTATTCCAAAGAGAAATGAGGATGCTCTTGAAAACATTTCATCTTTCTTGTTTTTCTCACATAAAATAATCATTGTCATAGACCTTGTAACAATTTCAAAAAACCCCTAGTGAGTTACCACTTCCTAGAATTACCTGTCAGCTGCTGGATAAAAGGAGATAAAGCAGTGTTCAGGGCGTAATTTACTACTTCTGAGAGGACACCAGAGATATCTCTGAAAATTGGTAATACTTGTATTTCATTTTATTTAAATCAGAAATGAGGTTTCGGATCTTTCCACATTCATAAATCTGTCAGACTGACATTTCTCCCAGATTTAAGAAAAGATACCGACAATACACTGCAGACTGCAACCATGCCTGAATTAAAGGTGATGCATACATTAGAACCAGTTGCATAGCAGAACATTCAAAAGAAAGCATTAGCAGACAGGCCTCTGAGAAGCATAAACACCTTTCAAAGATAACCTGCAAATAACAGTAAAATAGCAATCAGCAGCATAATTCCTTCCTGCTGTGGCCAGTCAACTACCCTGCAGGCATGCAGAAACCCATGATCATCCTCCTGCTGAATTAGTTCTTACCTGACACACTGAAACTACCCTTTCCCCTGGAGTCTCCACATGTACAGACTCTAGCTGAATTTGACCAACTCACCTACCGCTTGCTCCCTTAGTTCAGAAGCAGTGGGCTCGAGGGGCTGTCCTCTGAAGGATACAAGCCATATCTGCTGGTTGAAAATTTGTAAAAGCTTCATAAAATCACATTTTGAGAAGGAAGAAGCTGGCTGGAGCCAAACACAGAACTTGTGTTAACCCCAGTCCAAGCAAACTGTGTTGAATCGGGTCAGTGCTGGCAAGTCTGTATGACTGCCAGAATTCAGATAAGCCTCGGGCAGACACCAGAAATGGCAGCAAGGTCACCACAAGAGCAAGAGTTAAAGTGCTTGGATAGCAGTGGATTGGTAACCTAGAGAACTTCCTCCAGCTTCCACAACTCCTCCCTGGCCCAAAACACCTTGCACTGTCCTACACATGAAGCTGGAAGAGGAGCAGCCAAACTTCTGAAAGCAAGAATTATGTTGAATAATTCATCCACAAGTCCCATTTTCTAGGTCAGAGCACCAATAGCTCTTGTTTTTCTAAGGGAGCATATCAAAGGCATCACATGCTCCTCATCCAAGTTCTGCTAGAATTCAAATCTCTGACAGTAGCAGCTAAGTCTTTAAAGAGGGGAAAACTAAATTCTACTGTAGAAGACAAACTGAATGTGAGCGATACTACCCTTTTGCCATGTCCCTGCAGCATGCCTTCAACTAGTGCAGCACTGCCTACCAGCTGCCTGGGAATCAACCAGCCTCAGCAGGCTCCTCTGGGGCTGGACCTTGGCCCTGCTCTCTGCTGCAGGCTGGGCCCTTTGGCAAGTCCTGTCTTGCATGCCTGCAGCGGGTCTCGGCCCCTCTTTGCCTTTCTGCTCTGCTTCAGATGTCCCTGCCAGCAGAGCAGCCCTGGAGGAAGGTGTCCCTTCCTTCCCCCAAGAGCTGAAGTCAGGGCTTGGCAAACAGACAGCTGTCCTCCCTCCTGTCCACCACAACCTATACACCACACAGTAACCTGAATAAGAAAAACACTTTTACCATCAGACACAAACATACAAATTCCTCCTGTGTAGGTGCACGGACATACCTGGCTTTATTTAGTCTAATGCAACCAGTCAAAATTATTACTAGCCAGAGTCCAGTTTAAGAACAGAGTTCAGTCCCAGCTGCATTTCTCATATCAGGGAGCATCCCTGGATATAACTCTTTAATCTTTCCTATAAAGAAAACAACTAAATGCAGGAAAGGCTAAATTAATTTAAATATAACATGTTGCATCCCCTCAGACATAACTACCCAAGCCATGCAGCAGATGTCTGATCTACTCATCTAGCAGGATGAGGAAATCTACCATTCAGGAACAGACTCGCTCAGTCTGGATGGCATTTCTTGTTAGACTTTGTTGTTCCTTGTCCCAGGCAGATGCAGCTTGTATTAAAGAGCTCTAGAAAAGAATCTGTGCAAGCTTTCAAACTTTGAAATAGTGACTTTTCTGTACATGGGCAGATATTAGCAGTACATTTCAAGCCACATTCAGTGCATGCTGGGGTGGGGTGCTCATTCCCACTAAAAACATCTGGGCTATCACTCACTCCCAGACGTTAAGGTAATTTACCCACATCCCAGTTTGCTGCTAATGACAATTTGGCATTTGTCCATGAAACAAGAGGTTCTAAGAGACCCACTTAACATTTATCCTCACATGAAGTGTTGATCACGTCCGTAAGACATTAATATGGGTATTAGGTATTTAATAAAACACCCATTTACTCCAGTGGAGAAAAGTGTGTTTCATGTTGTTTATGAACTAAAATATGTCTTAAAAAATGCAAACGCATGGTAAGTAACAACCCCTAGTGACCAATCCACCATTTCCAGCCATTCGTAAGGAGAAATTAGTTTTCCTGTCCTCTTCCCAAATTCTCTTGTCTTTTGTGACAGTTCCTAACCCATCATTTAATAAAAGCCCCAGAGACACCATGCCTTACACAATGAAAGGTGCATGTTTTGCATGATAGGACAGCTTTAAACTCACCATTTAGGTCAAACTAGCACTCAGATCTTGCACCTTCACCCTGTTGATGGAAGGGGTACAGGTCAGAAAGTCTCTTCCCAAGCGTCATCCAGATAGATAGGCTAAATGCTGTGGTTAAGAAGCCATACATCAGCATTGGCCTCTGTTTCCCCAGGTGACATGCACCCTGTTCGTGCCGCAGCTCCCTGGCAACGGACAGACTGCTTTCTTACCTCATTAGCGACTCCAGGCCTAAGGATGACCAAACAGTCTCTTACTCCCTCAACACACAGTCCAGCTTTTCCGCTGCTGGTGTTGCCCCTGGTGCCTGGGACCCCTTCACACCTTGTCACCCTACTCTGGGGCACAGCCAGCATCAGAGGCTGCCCCTTTGGCTGACTGTCTCCAATGGAAGGGGAAGAGCCTCATCTCTTCTATTGCAGCTTTCCAGAGAACACAGGCAGCACTTAACAAACTCCTGCCTGGAAATGAGTCTACATGCAGAGAAGGAGATGCCACATCTGAGCAGAGATAAGTAGGGGGACAGCAGGAGGGACATGAAATAATGCTAGTAGAAGGTACTGCGGCAGTAGACTGGGATTAGTCCTGAACAGAAACAGGCAGTGAAACAGCACTGCTATTCTGCTTGAATCTGTTTGCAGTGTCACAACCATCTCCTGAGCACTCGCATTTGTGGGTCTCAGATGCTGCCTGCACTTTCCCTTACTTCTGGGTGGGGAAAACAACTGCCAGGGTTCACTGCAGGATGTACCATATGCTCAGTGTAGTGTGGGAATATAGTCCTGACATCATGTCTAACCTATAGCTCACTGCTGGCACAGTGTTTGTGCCCAGCACTGTCCTGTTAATGCCTGTTATATTTTCATTCTCCCTCCCAGCGCCTAAGTGGCTCAAAAAAGCTGAAATCTGTGGAGCTGACAGTTGTCAGATTGAGATGCGTCTGGGTATTCAGCACAGGCATACCATTAAGATCTTCTGCTGTTCACTGAGTGTTTTCCTCCTCAAGTTCAAGGGAAATTTTATCCTTTGGAGATAATCCTGGCAAGAGCAAACGGCATTGCTTCACGTAGGATGTTGTTCTCAAATACAGAACTGCTTCCTTTAGAAGACATCCTCCAGCTGTCCAAAATGGAAAACTTATCTTCCACTCCTTCATTGAAAGGAAAATGTGCAAGAAGGCAGGAACAAACCTCTGCCAGTAACCCATGGGAGGACACAAATTCTTCCATTGTTTGAGGCTTCTTGATTACCCGGAAAAGGGCTGAATGAGGTGGACTCTGATGAACCTAGCAGACAGCCCTGCTTGACACCCAACCTCCTAACCTTGGGCTCAGCTCCTTCCCTACCTTCAGTGAGAGCGGCAAGGCTCTCCAGAGGACCCCAATGCTGCTATCTTCATGACACATACATAGGTTTATGGTGCTTCCATCCTCATCCTCTGGCATCAGAGCTCAGTAAGTTAATTCTACTGATATCCTGGTAGTTCTTCCTTTAACTGAGGGAAAGCTTCAGCAGCTTCCCCCACCCCTGGTCATAATGATTGCAAACACATGACATTTTGGCACTACCAGACAGATTCTTATGTCTAAGCTTAGACAGTGGTTTACGTTGACTGTGCAAACCCCTCAGAATGAAGAAATGCTTAACTGATACTGTTCAAATAAAATATAAATTGATTTTTATTGAGATAAAAGTACAACATAGAAAAGAGGAAGATCTCTTCCAAAGCAGATATCAGACGCATGGAGAGAGAAGTGAGATGGAAGCAGGGCATGAGTAGCCAGCCTAGATGAGAGATGACTTGAAAAAAGTGGACCTGAGATGGTGGAGACAGCTGGTGCTCCATGCACCAAAGGGTGGTGAAAAACGTGCCTTGTCCCAGCCACTGTGACCTGGGGAAATTTTCTTCCTGACCCTAGAGGAAGTGATTGGCTTTACACCAAGCACAAGAGCAGAAGTGACACAGTTGAGTCCATGGGGTCTCCTGGGGTAGTCCATGCATGTGGCCATCATATTGGCCTCCTGGTGTCCTGGATCATCTGAATCATCACTATAAGGAGGACTGGGAGAATCAGGTTCAAGCCAGACAATTCTTTATTCACTGTCATAGCACATACATAGCAGCCATCACTTTAACAGGGTCAGTTTGAGTAGACCACGGTAAATGATCCCTACACGTCAGAATTGGCTGTGATCTGAGGCTACAGTTCTGATTCTAAGAAACTGTTTAGATTTTCTAGGTGCAAACATTGCGGTTTATGCTTCATCTTATTTCTGTAGCTGTTTCTTTTTCTAGCATTTTATTCTCACATATCTCCTCTTCTAACTTCTCCATTACTGCTCATGAGCAATATCCTAACAGCTAAGACAAGCCTGCTTTCCTTTTGCCTCTCCTCCACTCAGGAGAACCTTTCAATTTTCCAGATTCATGCCAGCCTTGGTGGCTGCCTGCCCCGGGGGACAGTGCATCCCCAATGTGAGTCTGCCTCTTGTGGTGCTCAGCTTTGTAGGAGAGTCCCCTGTCCTAGTACTAAATTTGGAGCCCCATCCATGGCGAAGGCAATCTGATTTGCTCATAATGAGCTCTGAGAAAGTCTAATTATCTTGGGTGAGTAAATACTGCCACAGTAGGTAGCTAAGTCCATCTTGTTGTTTTAATGCAAGCATACAATATTTTGGTCCAGTTGAAGATTTGGTTGTGAACTACCTTGGTTGTTGCCAGGGGGCCCCTTTACACACTGAGAGCTGCCCAAGTCACATTATTTACCAACAGCAACAGAGCAAAGCTTATCAGTAATTCCCACCACAGACTGCAGGTTGCTACTCCTCTCCCTCCCTCACATGTAGGGCTGAAAAAAGTAAACACTCTCTCAAAGTCTTCCTGCCAGATTGAGCATGACAGGACACTCAGCAGCTCTGGCATTAGTTGTCTCCTCCATATAAAAACTTGCTTGTATAGTCTTGAGTATGTCCTCAGTAAGAAAATAAAGCTTTGTTGAGTATTCCATTATGAAAAGATTTTTCCATGAGAAACAGATGCAAGTTAGTAAATCACACACAGGAAAACTGATTTACTGTGTGGTTCTAGCCCTCCAGTCTGTAGTGTGTATTAATATAGAGAGTTACCTGAAAAATGTTGAGTTTTTCACAGCAGAATATCATAAGGCAGACCAAATCCTGCCCCTCTCCTCTGCTCTCGTGAGACCTCACCTGGAGTATTGTGTGCAGTTCTGGTGTCCTCAACATAAAAAGGACATGGAACTGCTGGAACAAGTCCAGAGGAGGGCCACGAGGATGATCAGGGGACTGGAGCACCTCCCGTATGAAGACAGGCTAAGGAAGTTGGGGCTGTTCAGCCTGGAGAAGAGAAGGCTGCGTGGGGACCTAATAGCAGCCTTCCAGTACCTGAAGGGGGCCTATAGGGATGCTGGGCAGGGACTCTTCATCAGGGACTGTAGTGACAGGACAAGGGGTAACGGGTTAAAACTTAAAAAAGGGAAGTTTAAATTGGATATAAGGAGGAAATTCTTTCCTGTTAGGGTGGTGAGACACTGGAATCGGTTGCCCAGGGAGGTTGTGAGTACTCCATCCCTGGCGGTGTTCAAGGCCAGGTTGGATGAAGCCTTGTGTGGGATGGTTTAGTGTGAGGTGTCCCTGTCCATGGCAAGGGGGTTGGAACTAGATGATCTTGAGGTCCTTTCCAACCCTAACTATTCTATGATTCTATGAAATAGAATGAAAGGGAGCTTCCATACTCCTAGGATTTTTGTATTTGAATTTTGTTTTTTTTGTCTTTCCCATTTTCTTTGTTTACTCTTTGTGTATGATAAAATTAACCCCTTGGAAGGCAAGGTGATTCATCTTCAGGTCCAGCTGTAACTTAGTTTTTGTTGTCTGATGATCCCTTCACCTACAGTTTGTTTGCAATGAGGAATATGTACTGACCACATGGTGCGTAGTGGTCCTCACATATCTTTCCATGACCCTGAAAAACCATGTTATTGATTCGGCTATTTATAGATATTGTTACGAAGATTCCCAGATGTCAACACCACAGAGCTGGAAACTACTTCTAAAAGTAGAGCTTGAGGGAAAAATACATTGACAGTAAATTAAAAATAGACACATGGGATGATCAGCACAGACAGTTTTAGAAAACTTATTTTATGTTGAAGCGGAATATTAATATTTAAGCCTACTGTAGGGCATCTTCTTAAATACTTCATTACATACAAAAAACTGGGCAGTTTTTAGAAGCAGTATCTCTGTTTCAACGGTGCATCCATTTATAACTCACATCTTCAAAATGAACAATGTTATGTTTTTTTTTGCCATATGTACAGTTTTCACCATGTTCCATACTACAGCTTATAGAATACCTTCTGGGTATGATGCAAGAAAGCCTGTAAAACCTCTTAAGCCCTTAGTACACACAGTGCAAGCCAGCTTCTTGGTTCTTTTCCTTGAACTCAGAAATTTCTCTCACTTTAAATCTGAATCAGTTGAAAGAAAGCAGAAAACTGTTGATTGGGGCAGGGAGTAGGAATTAGCTTGAAAAATGCAAGAATGCCTTTCCTGGCTTCCCTCTTTTTGGCTACAATTTGTTTAGGGTGTACTTCCATTTTTATTTGAAAGTCATTTGATGCCCATCATCTGATGAATCTTTTAATATATATATTATTCCTTCCTTAACTTTCCAGTTATTTATTTATGTATTTACAAAATATTTACAATTTTGCATATTAACAAAAAATCTCAAGCATGTTGAAAGTGTGAATCAACTGGTTGAAAAAATCACAGATAAAGCTTAAAGTCTCTTTGGTTGCGTTCGCAAGTGGCCATGGCTGTGCAGGAAAAACAAATTTATTGATGGAAAGGGGCACTGGCAAACAGGAACCTAGGCTTCCAGCCTGGCTCTGCTCAGGAATTTTCACTCACTTTGCTTTTCTGTGCCTGGATCTCGCTCACCCTTTATGTGGTTAAACCCGAGTTTAGATTCTTAGATTTCTAAAATTCTAATATATAGCTTCCTTGCTGTGCATACATAGCATAGCACAAAAGGAGCCTCCCCTCTCCAGCAGGGATTTTTAAAGCCTACCTAAGTGTAACATAATGTAATATAACAGCATTCTCACTTTAAATCTCTTAGATTAGGATGATACTAAACTTGTATTAAATATGAATCCAGCATTCGATGCTGTCTTGAACGCAATTAATTTGATAAGTAAAGATACTTTTGTAGAAAAACATATGCAGATTCAGCAAGACAGATTTACTCTTTCCTGGAAAACATTTACAGAAACAGATGGGTGTATTGAAACTATGGTTGAAATACACACATTCAAATGTGATGATTTTTATTCAAGAGATCTTAAAAGAAAATATAAACCCAATGTTAAAGCTTTTGAGGTCAGATCTGGTAAGGAGAAAATCCCCAACTTTTTTATAGAGCCTTCCTTTATGAAGGAAAAAGAAAAAATCATCTGGATTTTACAAAGAAACTCAAGACCCTGTAGCATTTTAGCTTTTGCCAGCCTGGGCCTCTCTGCTTACATGGAGTCTCTTTCAAACCAAGCTGCCATTTGCTCTTTAAGAGTTTTGTTTTTCCTTTCATCCTGTTCAACTCAAATTCTCAAGTGGTTTCACAATGGCAAAAGAGTTCTACTCAGCCAAAGTGGAGTACAGCCAAAATGCACAGATAAAGACATTTTCAGATGAGCTGGGGAAATTCATTATGTTGAAAGTACATCATTATTTTCAGTAGCATTTGGTAAAGCAAAGCAGGCAGTAGGTGATTATTAATTATAGAAACAGCAGCACTTTGGCTCCTCTATGCAACCTTTCCTCCGCTGCTTTAGTATGTTGTTGCTTTGCAGTCATCCTTGCTCTGGGCTACGAGTCTCAGACCTATGCTGTACGTACTATCTCAGCATTGGAAGGTGATGCAGAAGTTTCCTCTGCAAAACTAAAGCAGGAGATGCTGCTGTTGTACAAAAGCAAGCAATAATACTATTTTAACCCAGAGCACTGAGAATGCTGCAACCCACAGAACAGAAGTGTGTTACGATTAAATACTCTCTTCCACTTCTATTATATAGAATCCATTCTCACTTACAGTCTCACCTTTCCTTCGTCTCATCTGCACGTCAGATGAATTAGCCTTAATGGTATCTGTAAAAGGAGATAACCGTACTTATGTGTAAGCAGTCACTTATTTGCCCTCTTCTGCAGTGTAAAGTCCACAGATCAATGCCAGTGAATATCTTACCACTGTTCAAAGAATAAATTAGAGCAGAAGAGAGAAATGTTTCAGAGGAGAGGTTAGATTTTTCTGGAGAGCCTCCATTAAATCACAGTATATTTAAATGAAAGTTTAATTTGTAGAGGACCAAGTAATACAGAAATCCAACTGTAGGAACCTGAGCTCAGAGCCAGACTCTGACTCTGACCATGAGAAAAAAAGAACAGAAGCATCTCATGTAAGTTTCCCTGCGGTTGGCTAGTGGTTTTGGAAGAAGCTAAAGGATTAAAATACCTGAATCTAGAAGAACATAATGGTGGCGTATACCAAGGAAAAAAGTTACTTTCCGTAGTGACAAACAGGGCACAACTCTGGCTTATTTTAACCCAGAAAATGCTCCCATGTGGCTTACTTGGTAAAAACCATGTCAGATATCTCTAAGTACCAGAGAGAACATCAGCTGTCCCTGTTGCAATGAGTTCAGGTCTTAATAAGTTTTTACCAAGCAACAATTATAAATATCCAGTGATACGTACACCAGCTGCTTTGGGAGAATGAAATACTTGCGTTACGTCAATTATACTGTGCTTTTTAGGCTGCTTCAGCCTCCTTACGTTAATTCTTTAGAAGACAAAATTGTTAGACCTAGACTGTATTTGCTGTTCTGGCATTGGAAGTCTATTCTCTCACGCACAGTGGTCAGAGAGTGATTTGGTGAATATTAGAAGAATAGACAAACTAGTGGACAGCAAGAGATGACAATGTCTTTTGAGTAGCTGTGCTGCATCCTGCCTCCCCTGTCCCTGTAAAGCAGCTGTTCTAAACAGACATTTGTGTGCTGGCTAGTTTAGATATGTACTTTGATACAGGTGATCGCAGAATGCTCAATTTTCCACAAAGGAGTCCTTTTTATTGATATTATTTCTGAACCAAAGGCGTTGCAATCTGGAAGAAGATCGAGTTATTTGATGACCAAGGGGTTCTGGATGAAATCTGGATTGGACTTCCATGGTACATCTGTTTACCCTTGAAATAAAAAAAAATAAATCTGACCTCAATAAACCACCATGTCCTACACATTCCTGTCTTTTTGTCTGAAAAGAAGAATTGGATCACTTAGCAGCTGTAACAAAAACTATAGGAGTAACATAGTGAAGCAGCACCAGATGACGTGGTCCATAAAGTAAAAGCAAGCATATGTGTGCTGAGCTGCTGCATAATACAGGAACTGGAATCTAGTGTAGTAGATTTAGACTTTCTCAAGTCACAGCAGGATTGTCTCAGTTAAGACACAGAATGCAGTCTCCATCACCATAAAAGGAGGAGGATAAGGGTTTTTTTGTTATTCTTTTCAAATGATGCTTCTGGATGATAGCTCTTTCCATTTTAGGGGTGCAAGGGTAAGCAGTGATGCAAAGACCTGTAAGAAAACCAGCTCCCCTCTTCCCTGCATCCTGGCTTCCTGTTGCACATTGATACTGATGTGCCCATTTCAGAAGTAGGCAAACTGATATCCAATTTCTCCAATAAATGTTTTCTTCTCTAGAGCCCACTGTAATTGAATATTGGGTACATAAGCAATTCCACTATCTAAATTGCATACAATTTGTTCTTTAAAGAAAAAAAAAAAAGAAAATTGATTCAATTCTGCTGTTGTGTGATGCCCTCTTTGAGTTAGGTTAATTAAGCCAGTGCCATTAGTTGCACAGGGAGGAGTTTTTTCTGCCTGGAACAAGCAGGGCTGGGAGATTTAGGCCTTGTATTTTCTTGGGATGATCAGTCAGAGGCGTAAAATCACAAAGGCAGTTAGTGCTTGTCTGCTGTGATTGAACTTAGCTTGACAGCTGGCCAGCCTAATGGTAAATGTGCTAATCACGATAAAAGCAGTGCAATTAATCAGAGAAGGCAAGGACATAGTGTTAACAGCGCTTAAAGCAAGCAGAGGAAACCTTCCTGCATTACAATACATACTTTTCTTCCCTTGGGAGCTTTTGGGATACCTATTATGGAAATGTTTACTTCAGTAACACTAGGGGGGAAATGGTGCAGTGACGTTGCTAATGGTTATAGCCTTGATGTTTTACAGGGTAAGCAAGCAGTTATCTGTACAGCAGGACAGCAGTAGAAGTATTTCCTACCTCTTCTGTGATGAGTCTCATAAGAAAACTTAAACCAGAAAAGAATACACGGCATAATTCAGAAACTGGCCTACTAAGCAAGGAAAGACCTTTTCTCATTAAAGTCAGAGGGAATTGCATAAGGCTAATAATTAGGAGATACTTTTTGGTCAGCTGTAAAAATCCATAGAGTTAAAAGGATTGCTGCTAAAGCACAAGAGCTTCCTGCTAATACTTCAGGTGAAAAGCTACCACTTTCAAGCCTTGGCTACTTGCCAGCTTTTTAGCTTTATTTTCAGTAGAAATACATTATCTACTTAAAAGAAGAAAAATCCTCTTGAAACAAAGGCCTGGGAAGCTTCAGTTCAGTATCCAACTCTTGGGCAAGTCACCAGTGTGCTCAGAGAAATAGCTGGATGGAAACGCAATGAATGCTTCAGCCCTCCCAAAGCCAAACTCTGGCTTGGCCCCTCCATGTATATGTAGAATCCTGCCCTGTGACTGACCCGTGGCTGGTGGGAGGCCACCTGTAACACCACCAGGCTGGCCAGTGAAGAGTTGAAAAGGGAAGAGAAGCAGCACAGTCTCCTAGGACAGGGGCATGGGCAGGGTGTATGCCTGTTCTTGTAGCAGCTGGCTCTACACAGCTGGCACAGCACTGCCTAGGAGAGGATGTGGTTTGAAAACAGAATATCCTATGTGCATTCAGTCATGCTAGCTCCAGATCTTGCTGTCTGGGCTACAAGGACACTGACCTAATACATTTGGGGTTTTTCTGCAAAACAATTACACAGGCTGCGACAGAGCAAATTTACAGCAGTATTTGATGTTTCACCTGGAGTCGCTGGACCTTGGGTTCATAGTAAGTTTTTTGCCAAGCTGTGGGAGGATTCCCCTGTGAAGAGATCACTGATATGGATTCATAGCCTCTCAGACCCAAAAGAATAATTTTCACAAATCAGGTGAGTATCCTGCAAATCCCAAACTGCAAAATGCAGATCCGTATGTGGGGACCTTGAACAAAATCTCATCTCTCATTAACAAACAACTGAGAAACAAGTAAATCCCATTAAGGCCATCCAGCATGGTGAAGTACAGGACTCTTCACTAGCTGATGACAGAAACAATAGGGAACAGCTATGGATTGGACATCTCTGTCCTCAGAAACAAAACACTGCTGTTTCCATAACAGCCGAAGGGACCCCAGCTATCAGTGAGCCACGTTTCTCCCTTGCCAAACAGAGGGATTGCACTTAGCCATATATTAACTCAGAGGATGACAGCTCACAGACAGATTACATGAGGTAATAACAAAAGTTACAGGGAACTGCCAGCTGGACTGTCATGAACAAGAGCTGTGAGAAAATGTTCACCCTGATAGGCGCTGCCAGCAGCATCAACAGTCAGCCACTCTCCCACCGTAAAGCTGTCTAGAAACTGCTGCTGCCACCACCAAGTGACATTGGGCAGACTTGGCCATGGCAGGGGACACGTGCAGAAGACATGTTCCTTCTGACAGGTACAACACCAAATGCCCACGCTTTGTATATGTGGCAACAGCAAATTAAGAAGGAGTGGGAATGGGGATGGAGAGGTAGCAGCATGCACAACACAGGCACAGACACACACAGCCACTTACAGAAGCGTTCCCAGTTTGCTCACACGCATGAAGTGTTCAGATAACTTGTACTGACTGTGGTTCCAGGCAAGCCATAAAGGTGTGGTAACTTAACATCAGAGAAAACAAATCCTTACCCATCAGCATCTCTGCTTCTGTGCCTGGCTTGCTTTGCTCACTATTTGAACATCGATTCAGAAAGATAATTTTTGTGTGCGGGTTTTGCAGACAATGCATTTTAGCAACACAATAACTCACAATGCATTTGGAAAAGGAGAAACCCTGAGGGTTTTCCTCTTCTTCTTACCAGACTGTGACATCTCGGCCAGGATGCTGGTCCTTTTCCCGCAGATGGAGCCCTTGCTCAAGCGAGCTGTGCATTGGCTGAACCCCAGGCCGGGAAAAGCCAGCCTGCTGCCGAGTCGGGTTTCAGCTGCTCATTCCCTCGGTCTTATCAGATTGTGATTTTTTTTTTTTTTTCACTCCGGGAGATTTATTAGCTAGGTTTATTATCAAATTCCAGGAGAAGCCAGGATGGTGGGGAAGCATGGAGTGGGACCGGCAGCTCACTGCTGGGCCAAGAGGGGATCGGGATCACAGAGGGGCTTGAGAAGATACTAAAAGTAATCATTGGTGGGGTTTTGTCTGGGTTTTTTTTTTAGTTTGTTTTCATTTGTTTATTTTCATCAGGGAGAAGGTCCCATTCTGCACGAACCTGTAAAATCTGACAGCATTTTGATCCCATTTCCTGCCGTTGCGACTAGCAGTTGACCTTTCTGCAGGACTCATTTATGGATCACTCTGGTCTTGCCCTGGTGAGGTGTGCGCTACAGTTTGCTACCCATACAAAAGGAATGGCGAGAGGTTGAGCATGGCAAGCCATGTCTCCTGGAAGGAGCCAACACAAATCTGCAAATTCCATTTTCCCCTAAAACTCTGCAGGTTTCAAATTTTGTTTTATCCTGAACTAGGAGAAAACAATATTAAAAGTGTTCGCAGAGCAGAGCTGTACACCCAAATGAATCATGCTAAAACCTGTAAAATGATACACGCTGATGAGCTCCAAATGTTTTATTTGGAAGCTGCTATAATTTCATTGACTTAAGTGTTTTTGTTCAAACAGTGTATTGAAGACATTTCTGGAGGGAGGCTGGTCAGGAGACAGGTCAAACTCGGAAGGACAGGAATGTAACACAGGTTTTATCCAACCCAGAATGAAAAGCCCAGCATCTAAAAAATGTTTTAGGATTGCTTTGAAACTGTTTTCGTTCTGTGTCAGTGAAACTGATCTCATTTCACAATTCTTGGGGAATTAAATAGTTTGATCTAAAAGAAAAATTTTTGCAAGAAACAAATCCAGCAATATGTTTGATCCCAAAGCACCGCATTTCTTGGCTGCAGTGCAGCAGAGAACTTAGATTATAATACTGAGACAGATGTTATCAATAATAGTAGGCCAAGAAATAACTGCATGTCTCAGTATGAGAGAGTCCTCTGTGTTTTGAGTCTGGTTGGGCTATGAGGAAACACAACAACATTCCAGTAAAATCAAGAGCGGTGACAGTAACTAATGTCACTACACAGAAAATATGATGAAGATGGGTGCATGTACTGAACACCCAGCTTTCACACTGGGTGAGCAATGAAGTCGGAGTCCCCACAGTTGTGAAACTGTGTGTAATACTCCACAGATATTGAGTTATTTATGACACAGGACCACAAACTCTTCATCGATCTGGAACTGAACCTCCCAGGTTCCCACCTGAACCTTGTGTTGACTGAATCTGATGAAAGCTACGTCCTCATTTTCATCAAGAAAGAAAGAGTTCAAAGGGACCGCTGCGCACCAACACACCTTCAGCAGAGGAAAGGCTGTTCAGACTGCAAGGACCTGTGCAAGGACCACTGTCTCGAGGCAGCAGGTCTCTGGAAGAAGTCTCCCTTGCTCTCAGAGGAGCTGTCTTTCTCAGCAAGACACAGGCAGCAGAGGGCCCCCAGACCATCTTTGCAAAATGAAAGAAATATAACTGGTAGAACCTAATTTTCAAAACTGACACAAACGCTTAGGAGCCATGTAACAAGAGTACTTCTTTTATCTGTTATGTTTGTTATTTGGCATTTCAAATATAAGGCATCTTGTCATGGATGACATAATTTTTCCCAGTGATTTAAACTTTCCAGTAGGAGAGTGGACTGTTACAGGAGCCCCAGCTTTTAATTTAACACTATTGTGACAATATGTGTCTTTATTTAGGGTAATTTCAACTACTTAACTGAAATAGAAATTTGACCACCTTGTTAATAAAGAGAATTTACTTTTATTAGAAAGGATGAAGAAGGAGAGATGCAAACTTTTCTCTGCAAAATAAACCTATCAACACCTCCTTCTTACAAAATAAACCAGGATAATCTTTCTGCATGTCATGAGGATAGAAAAAGCATCCCTACCTTTTTATTTAAAAAGGCACTGTTGCTTAGCAACCAGAGCCGATATTGCCTTCGATGACTATCACAAACACGGCGATTCAGCACAAACATTTATGATTTTCAGACGAATCGTTCACCTTGGGTAATGATGCAGGATGACTCCTCTACTGGAAAACATTCATGTGCAAAACAAAAGTAAATTAATTTCATGCTGTCATCAGCAGCCAGATTTTTCCACACAAACCAGCCTTTACGTGCAAAGCATCTATCAACTGTTGTAGCTACTGAAAAAAAACCCTAATCAAAACATTTGGGGGATAACTTTCATCACTTAATAGTCTGAAACCATGGAAAGTAAGGCTCTAGCTCCTCTTTTATACATGCAGTTAATGGTTTATGGTAAAAATCTTCCTAGTTTGGCGTCCTGAGGGAAAAGTAAAAACAAAAACAAAATTAAGGATTTCTGAGAGACCTTCAGGGCATCTGCTAGGTGGAGAAAAACTATTCTGATTTTAAATGAAAATGAAGCAGGTAGGCTGAGAAGGCCCCTGCAGAAGCAGGGAAGATGAGGAAGTAAAAAACAAAACCAGTACAGAAAAATATCTAGGGAACAAACAGACAGAACAAAGACTACTCAAGAGCACATTATTTAGTGTTGAAGAGCAGGCAGCAGTGCAAATTGTCATTGCCTTGTAGAACATAAGGCAGGAAAAGAAACCCAGGACAACACTTGTAACATCTTGAAGCATCTGGATATGCTGCAAATAGATGTTACGCAGCCACTTGCAGCAATGGTCCCTCAGCCCTGGAGCTTGCACTATGGTCTTGGATTCAAAAACTCGGCTTTGCTTCAGGTCGTCATCTCTAGCTCTCTCTGCTCAACACTCACAAAAGTGGACAAAAGGGGGGAAGAAGGGGACACTGAGCCCTCCTGGAGGTCCCTAGTTAGGGGGTGAGCTAGTGTTCTCCCACACTAGGCTCTGGGGCTCAAGGCCAGAAGTCAGACAGGCACTGCAGGACTTGCTGGACACCTTGTCCCTTGTAGTGCCCTTGGGAAGGCACACCGAGCTATGCACCATTCCCTGTGTAGGGCTGGAGAGGTGCCCAAATGTATTTTCAAAGTGTAACTGGTTCATGTTATTTCCAATGATCCCAGGGCCCAACATGAGGTGCTGTTTCTTCAGCAGCTAAATGACAGAACCAAAAGCAGAGCAGGGCTGCATCCTCACAGCTATTTTAGGCATAGGGATTTCCTCCGTAATTCCTAGTCTGTAACTCAGCATCCCCTCCCCTTCAGCTGGGGATGGAGCCAGAACTGCAGTTTGAGATGACTTCTTCCTTCGGATCCCAGAAAGGGGCTTAGAGACCTTCAGCAAAGCCCAGGCAGTAAGAGCTAAGACGTCCCACATATTTTCTTTTAAACATCAGAAACATTTTGTATTTGAAAAGGAAGTCCAAATTATCCTTTATAGAAAAATAAATATTTGCAGAAAATTGCAGAAGCCAGCATTATAAAATGATCATACCCTCACATGACATCCTTTTCTATACTTGCCTGCATAGTCAATCATTTGTGGTTTATTTTTGTGTGTGTTTGTGGCCCAGGGAACAGCTTCTCTGACCTTAACCACAAACATCTGCCCTGTAAATTTCAGAAGCATCTTTGCCTCAGTAAGGTCAACTAAAGGCATTTGAGAGGCCTCATGGCATCTGCCTGGCCTCCTTCTGCCAAAGTCATAGAATCATAGAATCATAGAATAGTTAGGGTTGGAAAGGACCTTAAGATCATCTAGTTCCAACCCCCCTGCCATGGGCAGGGACACCTCACACTAAACCATCCCACCCAAGGCTTCATCCAACCTGGCCTTGAACACTGCCAGGGATGGAGCATTCACAATGTCCTTGGGCAACCCATTCCAGTGCCTCACCACCCTTACAGTAAAGAATTTCTTCCTTATATCCAATCTAAACTTCCCGTCTTCCTTGGGGACTGTCTCATCCCTGCCAGCCTTCTGCAGATGACTTGGATACCTTTGCGTATCTCTAATGGTATCCAGTACCCGTGTTTTGACAACTAAATTGAGCCTTTGGTCTAACACTTTTCCTGAAACTCCTGCTCCAATAAGGAATAAATGTAGGCCTGCAAATGTGCCAGGAATCCACAAACATGGGGACTCTTGCACAGTGACAGGTCTCCTGCGAACTGCTGCTCTACATTGTTACAATTTTTCCAGTATGAGTCTACATTTGCATCAGTCTGTAAGGGTATTACAGGAAGAACACCTTATTAAAAAAAGGCAGGCTGAAATTATGCAGCAAGGAGTAGTTATTGATGACCCCAGAGAAGACCCAGCATACGTCTAAATAGCAGTAGTATTGTTTCTACCTTTCAATCACACACTGTGTACTAAAGGGGCAAATCGAGCAATGCTCTTAAACTCATGAAGTACTGCAGCACTGTTGACAAATTCTATGCAGAAAATTAAGTACAGAATCATTTCAAATACTGCCTCAGTACTCTACTGTCAGCAAAGTAATTCTGCATGCACCTTTTCCCCCTCGTTTTTGGGTTTAACTGGGTGACTTCAGATATGTGCAGAGCAAGGATTTCACCCTTTTGTAGCATTACAGTTCCCTCCTCCCCATTTGCTTCTAGGTGCTGCCAATGCTCTGTGCCCTACAGAACAGCACCTGGAGCAGCTAAACATGCCTCCCTCAGAATGAAATTATTAGAAAAAGACACAATTCCCCATATTCTTGGCTCTGTTTTTAACTTAGGTTGATAATGGTCTTGTTTTTCCTATTTTTCCCCAGGTTTCCCTGAAACTAATATTAAAGAGTTAAGTTCTCCACCACTCAAGTCTTGGTCCAGTTGTTCATTTAAGTGAGTGCAATTGGGGCATTTGTCTGGAAACCTGGGTGTACTTTGACATCCAGCCATGAAGAGAATGGGACTAATTTTTTCCAATCTTGGCAAGATGAGCACTCTTAAATCAAAACAACTTAGTCATATTATGAAAGCTGAGACCCTTGCTGGTTTATATTCCTCACTGTGTTTGGGTATTTGTGTGGGCCCAGGGCCAGAAGTAGGCAAACGGTTTGAAGAAGCAGAGAAGAGATTTTGCAGTGCCGATCAGGACAGCATTTCTGCCTCCTCCAGATGAGTCTGGGAATCATGGCCCCTGGGAACTGCGGCTTAATGATGGTACAGTTTGTACCAGATCTATGTTCACTGGTCATGCTCTGGCTTCCAGGCATCTAAAGGAGACTGGATTTTGATGTTAAGCATCAGAGCCAGTTATTTGAATACTGCTGAATACGTGACTGAGCGGTCAACTGCCCTCCTACAGCCTCTTGCACCTGAAATGATCACAAAAACTGACAGACGCTTTTAAAAATTAATAAAGGGCAGCAGAGGCTCAAACTTCTCTGGCTGAGCAGATGCTACAAGCAAATTCTGGTTGATTACAAAGATGCAGCACAGCCATATTAAAGAAATCCAGAATTTTCCTGATTTGCCAAATTCTCCCTGTAGATGAGGAGCGAGAGAGACCTGAAGAAGCAGCGTATCTCCGTGACCAGCTTCCTGACTTGCAGGAGTGGAGGGAACACAAAATGCTCTCTTTACCCTGCTCTCTCTCTTACAAATACAGATGCTTATGTTGTAGCATGCAGCAATAGGGTCTAAATAGGCAAGGTACCAAGTCCCCAGCAAAATTTTAAATGCCTATTCCCATGAGAGTCAATGCAATGCTAGCTCCTGGAAACTCTGGGTTTTCCACTCTGGAGCATAAGGATTTTACAGAAGAGGGTGCCAAGAAATATTTAATTTGGAGGACCTTGAGCAACTCTGACCAGCGGCACCACAAGCAAGGAGCATGTGCTCTGTGTCAAGAATCATCTGAGACAAACATCAAAACAGGAGAAGAGCTGCTGACAAACAGTTCGTGTAGCCGAACAGTCTGTCTGAGTGCAGCCAGAAAACAGATGCCTAGAGAAAAGCACAAGCATAAAGCAAGCATATTTCCCCAGCATGTCCTGCCAGCCTCCAACACTTTGTGCCTCAGGCATTTCCCAAGCCAGAGATTGTCTGTTGTATTTAATAGCTGCACACAGACTTCTCCTCCGCAAACTTGTCCAGTCTCTTCTTAAATGATGCGAACATTTAGAATCTGCAACACCCTGTGGCAAGAATCCAAGGCTTTAGCACCTGGCAAACAAAGAACTACTTTCATTTGCTATGGATCTTTTACCTGAAGGCCTAACTTGATGCCTTCTGACATTTTTGTTTTGTAGCTAGTAGTCATAGTAAACATTCAAACCCCTCATCCCTTAAACCATACATGACACGATGACCTTTGTTATACCATTATATCCCACCTTAGGTTTTCCAGATGAAGCATCCTAATCCACATTGTGATGCCAGACACAGAATCCATCCTTGAACTTTATCTGGTGCCCCAGCACCCCAGCGTGACCGGTCCCTCCGTGTACTGTGGGCCCGTGGGAGGATTTCTTGTAGGAAAGTTCTGTTAATTCTTCTCTTCCGCCACATTTATCCATGTGCTCAGTATATGCAATCTTCATGATAATGTTCAACTTACCTTTCAGCTTCACAGGGTCATAGTCGACTCCTGTGGGAGGAAACACCTTTTAAGCAAGAGATGACACACTACCGTTCCCAGTCCAGCTTTCTGCTCCAAATTCCTTTACTCTCCTTATTGGTCATTTTGATGTAACCTTCTCTTGCTTTTTCTTATTCTTTGGCAGGGGAAGGAAAGGCTGCTTTACCATGCTCTCAGATTTAACCTGCCAGAGGTTTACGAGTTCCAAGGGTCAGGCTGCAAGGCCCTCTTGTGCCTTCATCAATTACGAAAAAGTAAACCAACGTTCAGAAATCAGACAGATGAAGTGCCTCCCTGCTCCTTCCCTTCCCCAGCTATGCTGCTCTGCTGTTACTGCCACACACCAGGCACTTCCTTGCTTGCTTGAGCTTTCCCTTTCTTCTGGGCCCTGGTAAATGCAGCAGATCCCACCCCAGTGACACCTCTGCTGCCCTGCCAGCGTGAAAGAGAGGGTTTTGTGGTGAGCATAACACAAGGAAAGGAAAAGGGAGAGGCAACCACATTTCAGAGAGAACACCATCAAGGATTCAAGTTTCAGCCGGCAGAGAAGCTGTTAGCTTAAGTGGTAGCAGTGGAGATGATACCTTGCTGCCAGATCCCGCTGAGAGAGGGCCCTTGGGATGTACCCCAGCCTGTCAGCTGGGGATAGAGAGGGAAAAGGATGGGAGTTCAGGGGGGATTAAAAAGTAAACCACCATAACTTACTTGTCACCTGGGGGCCAGACACAGAGAGAGAAGGTTTGGGTCATTTCTGAATACACCGCCATTACTGGAATATAAAGCCAGAGAGAAGAAAAACCAACACAGTCCTGCTCCAGCAGTGTTCTGTTATGTGATGGGTGATGACCTGCTATGTTATGAAAAGTCACCAGCAGATCAGTCTTCTATTGGCAGTGAGTGAAAGCTGTTGTGGCTCATGATAGATGTATACCTGATTTTTCTACTAGGCTACTTTAACAAAGAGGATATTAATGACTGAATTACGTAGACCCCCTCCCCCCCCCCCCCCAGCTAAGTTATCTTGTAGTTCCACATATCACTGGAAGAGCAAGTATCAGAAAGCATCTCATTTACTGGTGTTCATGCATGGGCTTTTCACCTCCACAGAGAAATGTGAGGCAGATTTAGCCACTAAATGGTCACTGACTTCTAGTCAATCTCCTGGACTGCCTGCAAAGTAAATGGCCTTACTCATCCTGCTAATATCAGTAATTTGTGTTATCCATAACTATGTAGGCAGAACACTTCAGAGTCTTGCAGGTGCTTGGGTAACTCTGAGGGCAGAAGAGAAAAGGGAAGGACAGTATGGAGGAAAAGTTGCAGCTCTACTACCCTCGCCAAAGCAGGTGTTGAGGAGTTTGCTCCTGTAATTGATGCTAAATAAAATAGGAGATGCAATTAAGGAATGAATCACTACAAAATTATTGACACTACTGTGGTTCAGTATTTTCAGACCCTCCAGCAGCAGATCTCACATATGAGATCTGAGCTCTGACAGCTTGTTATGTGTCACATATATCATGTGTTATTCTCTTTCCATGCTGAAATACAGGTAGCCACTCTGCAGAGCCATGCCACAAGGCACATTGACAGCAGTAGTATCATGAGATACACAACCATTGAGTAATCAAGTACAATGTAATTCAAGTCCAGAAGTAAGCTCTATTCTTCAAAGTATTTTCACAGCATACAATAAAACAGGAAGAGACAACCAGAGCAAAATTTAGGTGTCGGCAAAATGTGGTTTGTTATTAATAAATATATAGAAATATCTTTTTCATTTGTCCTGAAAATGAAAATTTCATTTTTCATTTAGGGTATAAAGATGTGAAAACATTCGATAAGGTAGCTCATAAACAATAAACTAGCTACACTCACTTTTTATAACTAGGAACTAATTGTTTTCTAAAGCTGTGATATCTGTCTGCTGAGGCAATCGTGCGAATGGAGTACATTGAAGAAGTAACAAAAACTTCTTAAGAATGGCCATTTACTGGATTAAAAAAAAACACAACACATTGTAGGAGCCATCGAATACAGACAATGAAACATGAAACTGTTAAAAATAGTCATTCCTCTTGGCACAAATCCCTTTTTTATTCTCTCTCGTCTTTGAGGATGACTTTTTCCATCTCTACCATTTATGTCAGCTTGAAGTTACAGCATGCAATGCTTCTTTAAAAAACAAAGGAAAATTAATCTATTCTAACCCAAAGAACACATCTTTAGTGCTGGAAGGAATGGTTAAGATTGCTGTTCTGCATAAAAAGTATCAGGGTCATTTATAAAAGCTCAGGGGGGTTATTTTTTCCGAAGTTCCCACCTTCTGGTCCCTCTCATTCTCTCTCTGGTGACTGCTTAGTAACTTATATTGGCTTAATTTGACATATCTATGGCCAACTGGATTGTTGCACTCACAATATATATATATATGTAATTGTACGAGTAGAGCCTACTTGGAAAAGATTTCCATTAACTAGTTTCAATCTGAGATGCACCTCTGTGATTGTCCAGGGGACAAAGAAAAAATGACCCAACATTTCTGCCCAGCTTTTAAAGGCAAAAATAGAGGGAAAACCTGCTCTGAAGCATACAGCTGCACAGCAAGGGGGTGTGAAAATAAACATCCCCCAGCTGTTTTATGGAGAAAGCTGATTTAATCTCTTTAATAGCATGCAGTAATGCTGCTCACTTAAATGTATTTTTCTCTAAGCTAAGTTTGAATTCTGATGTCTACTGCCTGGCAGTAACTTGAACCTGTCATTATGATTATGCTCTTTAACAGCCATCAAAAGGGCATGAATTTGGCTCCATGCTGATGCCTGCACCTTAGCAAAGCTGAACAGTTGGTGTTGCTGAAATACAGAGACAAAGGAAGAATAGATGTTACAAACTTGCCTTGCATTGCTCTTCTCAGTAGACTGCCTCGCACAAAGGTGTCAAGGCAGGAACAAGACACGGAGGTTGACAATGTCTCAGGCCTGTGTATACATTTGCTGTTAAAGGTGGAAGTTCTGCTTGTAAAGATTCTCTGTCTTCACAAAATATAAAAAGGGTAGATATCGGATGAGCTAAATGCAGAATCACTATTTCATTTTTAAGGGCTGTTTCAAGTTGAAGGCATCCTCACTGAAACTGTTAGTCTTTCTCAAAGCCTTTGCCAAGGGAGTGTGCTGTATCTACATGATGTTCAGTTAATTTTCTTCAAGTTTCTGCTCCTGTCCCAGACTTCATTCTTCAGTACTTACTCTTTCTCTGGCCCAGCTCTCCCTGTCCAACAAGTCATACAAACCCACCTCTCCACACCAGCCACAGTTTCTTTTCTAATATCATTCAATCTCTCTTCACCTCAGTCCCAGTCCCACTTGCCCAAGAAACTTCCCTCATCCTTCTTCTTGTCCCAGTTCTCAAAACCCCACCTTTCCACCCTGCCCTGTCTTCCAGGCAGTTTCCATATAATTCAGGTCATCTCCTTCACATTGCCAGGGCGATAAACACCTCTCAGCTTTGCCAAATCTCAGCCTTGCCAGACTACAAGTTCTGAGATCTAAACGTGCCCCTTTTCTCCCTGGTCATGGAGTTGGAGCTGCTGAAAGACATGTAACATAGCTAACTTTGGGTGAATTTTAGCAGGGAGTTCAGTAAGAAACATCCTTGTCCCATAGCTGACCTCCTGGCAAGGCTCAGGCTTTCACTCTGAAGGCCTTAGAGGAGATGAAGAGCAATGGACCATTTTCAAAGGAAAGGTCACCAGGAGTTTAACATGAGCAAAATGACATTTCCTCCTAGCTTTATTTACAGAATCAGATGAACCATTTCCACTAACATTTTCAAAGCCCAGCTTGGGAATCTTCAGCACGAATAGCTAAATTGACAAAATCAGAAAAAAGCAAGAGAAGGTTACCTTCCTGGGGAACGCTATGGGAAGAGAAGCCATGCACCAGCTCTGTCAGAGAACTTTTCCCCTTTAAATGAACACTGGCAGCCACTCTGCAGTCAAAATGGCCACGACATTTCATTTTAATGAGAGTTTGGACCAGCTTCAAGCTTAGTGCTAAAATTAGGTCTTTTACTAAATTAGGTTTTTAATTTCCCAGTTCAAAGGCTAGCAGTTTTCAGAAACCACGTAAGCTGCTACTGAAGGCTACAGTCTGGACCACAGTTCTGAGCCCAAGACACCCAACAGAAGCTGCTCTGCATTTTGTAGGAAGCCAGATGAGTATAGCTCAAAAAGGAAAATGTGTCACACTTCACATCAGTCTTGTGCTGCTAATGGGGAAAATACAGTTCCACATTTCATGAAAGCCAAGGAATAAGAAAGATGAATACCGAGACACAGAACTTTGGCTACCATTGCAGTGCATGGTAGTTTAGAGGTGCCTTTTCTAAGAGACCTTCCTCTACAGGACACAAGTTCTTCTGAAGACATAAACAACATGCCAGCCTGACTGATGTGATTCATCACTGCTTTCTTTGATGAGATCACCACATGCTGTTGCAGAGCAGAATAAGCCTCACTGCCTGAGCCTGAATTTTATGGTTCAAGAATCAACAATGTTTTTACTCAGGAAATTTATAGTCTTTGCCAACCCCAAGCTGGAATGAAGACACATCAGTCACATGTTGCAACCTTTCCAGCAAACTCAGCTCCACATGCACTATTTCAGTTTTCTTTTCTGGTCATGTCATTTTGCAAGTAGACATCAGGTAAAAGGTTAAAAGTCAGGCAAGCTGTACCAATAAGTTAAATTCAGATTTTCTTGAAATAAGTAGCACTCTCAGAGTGCCAACTCAGATCATGTAAGACCGTGAACATTAAAGATGCTTGGCTCAGAAAAATTGCCTTTATTCATTTTCCACCAGTGGCCCCTTGAGTGGGGTTTTTTTTCCTGAGCATTCAAAAGGCAATACTGCACTAAAAAGTGCTCTACCCTTTCAGGCATTTAATTTTACTTTTCACATCAAACATGTTAACTTGCTGTTAAACCAGAGCAGAGGCCCTCCTGAAATTTTATACACGTGCTTTCTATATACTGTTTTTTCTTTTACTTTCACTTCCAGTTACTGATTATGTTTCAGGTCAAAAAGGTCCACATGCGGAAAATAAAAATTTAAAGAGACAGATAGGCAAGGTCATAATCTATAGCAAAGATATTTTGTTTCTTTTTTGATATAGTCATCCACCTGCCTGATGTGCTGATGTGCCCATGCACCTACCTTCCAAGAAAACTTTTACAAGTATTTAATCTTCCCTTTTCCACCAGAAGTTAATCAATTAGTGCAAATGACGATGCATGCTCATCAGTTACCAATATATCGCTTTATTTCTTGGTAGCAAATTAAGGCTTTATAATGAGATTTGTACAGTACAGGCCAATTTAAACATTAGAAACCTTAAAAACCATGTAGCACTATTCACTCAATTTAGCATAGCCAGAAAAGTAGCTTTTTTTTTTTTTTTAATAAACAGTTAAATGTTACTAATGAGGCCTTATATTTCATGAGTGCAAATGGCTCAAAATCCCACCATCCTCAGGAACTGGTTTAACATTTAACTAGCCTTGGGGCCATTTTGAGATAAAGAGACAAACAGAGAGTATAGCTGGCTCGGATAAAATATACTGTACTATTTGCTGGAGAATAATCTCTACTTTAAAAAATACAGAAAGGAAAACCAAAATGACATTCACTGGCCAAAGGATGGTATCATCCCCTACTAGTCACTGGCCAGTAATAGGAGCAATGACAAATTCATTTTCCATGGCCCTGTTTGCTTTAGTACAATGTGATTTATAATTCAGAGTTGATGACATCCTGTATGTTAAGAAACTCAGAACTGGAGGAACGTACATAAGTTACAGGAACTTGTGCAACAGTAGGACAAGTTCCCTCTGCAGGGACATGTCCAAATCATTGTTTTTCTGTAACTTGAGAGAACATTGCTACAAGTATTTCCTCAGCAGTTATGTATTTTTCTCCAGCATATGGATTTTCACTTCATATCAATGATTTTATTAGTGCTGTCTGGAGATGATGGAATTACTGCTTATGAAAACCAGACACGGTGCTTCCCTTCTTATGTTCTCTACTGAGACTTTTATAGTGCTTGAACTGAACATATGAATTCACCTGTCAGTCAGGCGCAGGGGGCCTGCCTGAAAATATCATCACCTCTAGCATGTCTGGCTTTCAGATCTGATTATTATATGTGAAAACGCAGAGAAATGGCTGCCAAAAAATTGTGAAGAAAGTAACCATGAAACGACCACATGCTCTGGGGAAGGAGGCAGTGAGATATGGGAACCTCCAAACCGCTCTTGCTCTTCCATGAGCAATTCAGAAAACAAGAGTGACCACGAGAGTACAGGGGGCTCCCAGTGTCACAGGGCAGCAAAGGTGTTTTAATTCCTTTCTGAACAGCAGCTGTTTCTCCAGCCTAAGGGAACACACAGAGACAAGGTTCACAAAATCTAGACCTAACGTGAATAACACTCTAAGCCCCTCTGTCCCCAGGGGTGTCATCTAACATCAGGCTAACATCTTTGAAGTCTTGAGATCAGCCATCTATCCTTTGAAATGGAAGGCCACAGGAAAGGGTTGGGTTTTTATGTGTATTAAGGCACATATTAAATTTACCTCAACTCATGTGCCTGGTTTGCTAAGGGAGAGGTCACTGCAGTGGTGCCATGGCTGCTGAAGAGGTACAGTGAAGGAACAAAGACAGACTTCCTGGTGGCAGCCACGCAGCACAGCAATTGCGACTGCCCTGTGCAAGCTGCCCCATCAAGCCTCAGAGAGTCCCTGGTATACTACAGTGCTATCTCAGCTTGTTGCAGAATTACAGCAGCTTCCCAGGCTGATTGCTGGCTATCCCCTTTGCCAGGCCACCAATACCTCAGGTGGTTTCCTTCACTCAGGTGAATATGTTGTCACCTATCAGACCCAGAAGTCCCTATCTGCTACCAGAGGGTGGTACTACACATGCAGGAGGGGGCAGATTTAGAAATGAAGGCAAGCAGTTATGATGCACAAGTGACCTGAAGGTGGACTTTCCAAGAGAATCCACGCATGGGTCTCCAGATTCACTCAGCAGAGTGCTCAGCAGTGGCCAGCAGGTTGTATTCTGCCTCGATCAAGTATATTTAAGAACATTACCCAGTATTTCCTGAGGGATTAAAATGGATGACTACCAAAGACAAACTACTTGGAGACAAGAGGATGCTTAATCAGCCATATTGGAAGAAGTCGGGGAACACAGACACATATTGCATAGTCAGCTTCATGAGCACAGCTGGAATTCAGATGTATTTGACACAGCTTAGTAGCATTTCCAAAGGAGGGATTATGTGCTATTTCCTTTGGAGGTAGCTACTGTAGCCTGGGACAAGACCATGGCTGTAATGGAAATGGCACCCCACTGGGGATGCTGAGCACTCATTGCTTTTGCATTAAGGCAGCCTCTCCATGGAGACCCACCACACCTTGAAAAGTGATCATACAAAAAGCAAACAAAACAGTCCTCTAGAAACCCCCTTCACCCGCAACATACAAGAAAAGCTGACTCCCGTGAGCTATAGAAAAGACAGCATTACTGAATATGGGAGCATGTGTTTATACATCAGTGTTTTTAATACTGCATTGTAATGACAGGTGTGGGGTGTCCTTTCAGAAGAAGGCAGGGTTGGTGTGCTCTATAATACAGCGCTTGCAATGTCGTTTAACAAATCGCAGAGCATCCACAGAGACATCACAGTCCTGCACGTTCAACATCTGCAGGTCAAAACAGTTGGCAGCTACAATCTGCAGGCCCTGCCCAGTGATGCTCTCACATGATTTCAGGCTCAGGCGCTTCAGGTTGAAGCAGTTGAGGGCTAGAAACTCCAGGCCGGTGTCTGAGACCAGAGGGCACTTGCCAATATCTAGTGATTTGAGTTTTGTGCAATTTTTGGCGAGGTACTCCACACCATGGTCCGTGATGCCCTCGCAGCCCCGCGCGTTGAGGTAGCGCAGCTTGCTGCAGTATTTGGCTATGTAACGGATGCCCACATCTGTGATCCGGCCGCAGTGAGCGATGCTAAGGTATCGGAGGCGTGACTCCAGCTTGGCAATCTCCCTCATGCCGAAGTCACTGACAAAGCGGCAGTCACTCACGCTCAGTTCCTTAATGGACGTACAGTAAATCATCAGGTAGCGGAGACCCTCGTCGGTGATGCGGACACAGCGGCGCAGGTACAGGTGGGTCAGTTGAGTGCAGTGAGCGGCAATGGTGTGCAGTCCTTCGTCCTCGAGGACGAAGCAGTCTGTCATGTCCAAATAGCGGATGGAGATTTGTTTCCCATGTAAAGGAGACAGCTTGATGGAGGCTTCGCGAGTCAGACTGATGCATGTTACTTTGGAGCAGCCTAGGTGGAAAAACACGGCAAATTTAAGCAAGCAGTAAAAACAAATCACACAGCAAGGTGGGCATAAAATTGCATGCTGGATGTGATGAAGGTATCTTCATGTTGCAAGAGCAGAATCATCCTGACTGACTAGTCTGGATTTGCTGTGATGTGTCCCTGCACCAGAAAAAAGAACAAACTCCACTGGAGCCAGTGAGGTTGCTTTGGGATTTTGTGCACCAGCAAAGTGACAGACCAATTTTGTCCATATCCCAAATGCAAAAGGATGGTCCTAGGTTTATCTGGGGACAGTCTATGATCTGTTTCTGCAATATAAACCCAGTGACAATTTGAGAAAATGGTACTACCTGACAGCTTAAGCAGCTTTTTTGATCAGAGGCAGTCATTGCTGACTGGCTGAGTCTTTAAACCAGCACCAGAGGCTCTTTCACCATCCAACCCCATTATAAAAAAGACAGACCCCACCACCCTCCAGAAAGCATTTGGAAGACAGATGTGAATCCTGCATTCTGGGAAGGATGCAAAACTATGGCAAGACTATGTGCTTGCAGAAGGGTGGAGATTTGGGTAACATAAGGAGAATAGGGAGAGTCAGCAGGAGCCAACAGACTGGTAGGGGCATGGGAGGACATGGGCAGATGCAGAAAAGGACTGTTGCGAGTGAGAAAGCCTAGCCATGAATGGAGGTGTCAAGATGACAAACACCAGACCTTGCAAGAGAAGATAAAGACATATATTAAAGGGAAAAACACGCCGACAGACTTCCCCCCTTTTAACCTCCACTCTGTGCATGGTGGTGAATGAAAGCTTTTTTACTTGGAAAGTCTGTTTCTGCTGCACTGCAAACTGGCAGTTTCAGGCTTCTGGAGGGGAATTCTTTTCTGTGCCAAGCTCAGCTGGGCACACTGCATTAACATCGCTAGAAACAGCTGCAAGGAATAAGGGAGGGAAGATCTGCTAGAGGTCAAGGCCTAATAGTTTTAGCCATAAATGCCTATTCAAATTCTGCAGCTTATGCCTAAAAGAGGTCCTCTCAGGTAGGGATAAAAAGCTTTTTTGGCTAAGCGAGAAGGAAGGGAGCATGAGGCTGAGGAGAATGTTCTGCCTGCTGAGGATCCAAGAAGGGGGAACGCTTTAATGACTGAAATTAAAATGTGAACGGGTCAGAAGTCTTACAGCAGGGTTGCAGTCGCATACGTCAGTGTGTAATCGATGTTTTGACAAGCTCAGTATTGCCTTATCTAGTTCCTTTGACTACACTGTAAAACATCTCATGGGAAGGATTCTCAAAATGGTTTCACCAGAAAAAGTTCATGTTGATACAGAACTGCCTGATTTTTAGGCAAAATGACAGGTTCCTGTGTCTGCAACAACTTTTCTGTCCTAAATAATAAAAAATGTAAAAACAAAACCTTGTAACAGGATTTTCCATAAAGTATAACTGATTTTAAAAGGGAGGAGAAACCTCCAAACAGACTGAAAAAATATGCTGGCCAGCATGTTAGATAATAACTTGGAGTCAAGCTCAACCAACTTCGAGAGGTATCTCAGACCTGCCCACAAAGTGGATGCTGAAAATGACAGAACTTACATTGTGGAAAACTCTTAAAGTTAATATGAACATCTGGTTTTGACATTAAAGATTTTGGTACATCACTGCTGCCAAGTAACCATCCAAAGGAGAGAGGGATTCAGCTAGATATACAACTGTGAACTGGGTTTTAATTAACTAGCTACAATTATAGCATCATCCCTCAGCACGTGTACCCAACTTCTTTTGCTCAGTATGAAACCAAACCAGGAAACCACTTCAGAGTGGTTTGAGAACTGCTTGAGTGTGTAGGTGTAAGACTTGTCCTCCTAACTGCAGACAGAAGGAGGGGAAAAGGGAATCCTGCTTCTGAAACATCCTCCAAAATTACTCACAGCAGAACGAAAAAATGTGTACTCAAAACAAGACCCCAGAGATCAATTACCCTCAGTTCATATGCATGTGCATGCAGCAAAAGCCATGTTTGAACCCAAACACCCTGACATCTGAGCATGTTCAAAGCCAGGATTTTTCCCTTGCCAGTCCCAAAACGAAAGAACAACTTAGAAAAACGTGAGATTAAAATTGCTTTCCGGTCCTGTTGATGAGACAGAATTCAAGGAAGACAGGTATTTTACTTGCTTTCTACACACTTTGGACCAAACTGATGAGATTTTAGGGCCAGACACCATCTTCCAGTTCTGAAAGTAACTGGCTTGGGGAAACAACAAGTGAAGATTGACCCTAAAGGACCCTGTTTCAAGATCTGGTACCATCTTTTCATTTTCCCTGCTTCTGAAAAAAGTCACCTTTAGTATACAGGATATCTATCAGTAGGAGCTGTGGACTAAAGCATTTTCAGCCATCTACAAGCCTTCAGGTACCCTCAGGATGTCAATTAATAGACTGGTGTGCCAAAGCAGTTCACGTCAGCAATTCTACTTGTCCTGTTTCTCCAGGTCCAGGATGTTTGAGCCCCTCAGCTCTTCAAGCCACCCTAGAGGGTGCAGTAAGAAAAGCATAAATAAGACAGGGGTACAGACAGCCTGCAAAGTTGTGTGTAGTTCTAGGTCTTAATCACACAGGCACATACATTTTCTCCTAGAATTAGAGATTCTTCAACCTGAATGTGAGGGTAGAAACCCAGAACTAATGTTAGTACGTACTGACAATAATCAATTCATATGCAAGGACATTGTGAATAGGCTTGCAGAGAGTCCTTGCCACCTGGCTGTTTCAGAGACCAATCACAAAAAGTTAATCACTCTGACATTGCTACTTGGTTTGATGCCTTCCATGGCATTCTGCCATCCTAGGAATATTACGTGAAGGATAAATCAGTTAAAAATAAAATAAAAGGCAGAAAAAGGACAGAAAATCAATGTACACCAGATAGGCAGCCTTGGAAAAATCAGTTTATCTGGGTACCAGTAACTCAATAGCATTTGCTTCCTCTCCCCACTTTATCCTCCTTATTGCTATTAACACCTCTGCAATAACAAATCTGGTCCAGCTGATTAATACAACATTAGACTGATAGCAAGTAAGATTGCAAAATAATACTGAACATAAAATTCACCTCAGTGTTCTGCTTGGCTGCATCCTTTCCATTAAGTGCCAGCCTGTTTTCAGAGAAACTCTCTGTGGCTGACCTTAGGAAAAAAATACCTGTTTTTGCCAGTGCAGGTCTGAGAGAAATAGCTTAAAACATTTCCACTGATCTAAACAGCTGTGGTGAGCCATGATAACTGGGCAAAAGGAAAAGGAGAAAGCCACTAAGCAAATATATGCACTACTGAAAAAAGTAAGGAAAAAAAAAGGAATCTAAGCTAGCCAAGTCTCATTAAAATAGCAATAGAAGCAAGAGGACCTTGAAGTTTGGGATGACAATTGATATTCATACCCGGACAAAAGCCTAGCATTGATTCTGAGCCCCTTTCAAGTCACTTACCAGATTACAGAAATATACATTATGTATATATATAATCTGCTTATGAATCATATACATATGTGAAAAAGATAAAACAAGTTTTGCTGAAGTAACTCTCCTTCACCATACGATGTAGCACTGACTGCAACGTGGGCTTTGGTAAGGTAGGTAAGTAAGGGTGCTTTGTGCAAAAAATCCGTAAGAAGTACTTGTGATGTTTGAATGAGCCATCTATACACTGGAGATATTCAAGGCCCGCCTGGACAAGTTCCTGTGTGATGTACTGTAGTTTACCCTGCTCTTGCAGGGGGGTTGGACTAGATGATCTTTTTAGGTCCCTTCCAACCCTTGGGATTCTGTGATTCTGTGATTCTGTGATTAGCTCGGCTCCATCAGTGGGAGCCTGGCCACTCAAGAAGTGCTACTGGCATTTAGGGCACTGAGATTCTAGCGGTGCCTGTCTCATCAGTGCTGTGTTAGGAGACTGGCATTTCTACTTCAGAAAGCAAAACAGAAAGGGGAAGGGTGCAGGTGTGGGGCCAGGGGGTTGACAAGCATGAGGCTTTTAGAATCAGAGTCATCTGTACTGAAATATTTCCTGTTACCTGACACATCCAGGTGCTCCAGGTTTGGGCACAGTGACACGACATCAAAGACTGCTTCATTGGAGATGTTGTAACATCCTGACACCTCCAGCCTTCTCAGTTCTGGACAGCACTGGGCAATGGTGTAGAGTCCTCTGTCTGTGAGCCGCCTGCAGCCACTAACAATTACCGTCTCCAACATGAGACATACGTTGGGTGTATCCTGACAAAGCCTCCGGGTCAGCACTTTAAGAGCCCTGTCTACATTGATTGTCTCGCCGGTCAGGCGAATAGTCCTCCAAAGCCGAGGGTCCCAGGCAAGGTTATACCAGCGGCGGCACACACGGGCACAGCGGCACAGCTGGTTGGTGGGCAGGAAGGAGAATATCTGGATCATTGAGTGGTCAGGCAGTCGGTCTATATTGGCTTGCTCCTTCTGGTGCTTGGATGCCAGCCGGATGAGAGGATGCGTGAGACGGGTTGGAGGTGGAGAGTGGACCATAGCCACCGTTTCCCCAGTGACTGAGGATGAAGACGTTGACGACCCCCTGCCATTCTGGAAACCAGGGGAATTCGGTGGAAATATTAATGCTGGACTGGGTGTGCTGAGCGTCCGCATGCTCAGGTCGGAGTCTGGAAGACAAAACACATGATTTCAGTAAGCGGTGGGCAGACACAGACCTCCCTGTGCAGCAGAGTGCCCCACTAGCCAGCTTGCTAATGGAACATGATGGGCTTTGGGGTTTGCTGGGGGTTAAGCAGTCATCTTTACCAGTGAAAGTGAGGAAATGCATATTTCAAAATCTATCATATACTTCGACAGCACTGTTCACCTTAGTGTTGGGTACACAACAGAGATGTACCCCTAGCTGCGCTGCCAGAGCCATGCTAGCAAAGAAGAGGCTGCACATCTGAGCCCTGTAATGAAGAAGAGACAACAATGGAAATCCAGAGGCTTTAATTCTTTATACTCCCAAGTAAATACTGCTAGAAATGAGTATATTTGAGTCACAGGCTTTTTTGAGTAACTGCCCATACCCTTGGCACTACCCAGGCAACTGTTACCTGTTAGGGGAGGAATACTGCTGTCCTTCACCTCTCAGCTCCTCCAGCAGGAGGCCAAAGAAAGGCCCACAAGACAAATGCTACTTCTTTCACCAGATCTAGGCAGATAGGTGTCGTAGTTTAAGCCCAGCAGGTAACTCAGAACCACTCAGCCACTCACAAAAGGCACAACCCTGTACACTTACTTTGATTGTGCCATTAAAGATATTAATTTTTATTCATGCAAACTGGGACTCAGCAGCTCAACCAAGAGCCCAGTCCCAATTCTTGAAGGGGAGGTTGCTGTGCCTTTCCATGTGCACTCAGGAAGCACTCCTTTCCAACGGACTAAAGTGAGCTTCAGCTGGATTTGAAAAAATAAGCCCAGACCTGTCAGTATGGATCTCAACAGAAATTCCTTATGAGGGAAAGCAACACCCAGAGATGAACACAGGAACCACGATTATTGCCCAGTAGAATAACAAATATCACGAATGGGGTAAGATCAGTGGTTTTAGAGCATGAAGCTTTCCTCCACATCACATCTTCTGCTACCACTTCAGTGTTCAGGCATTTCAGGGAAGCTCGCAATGCCATCTCCTTAAGTAACACAGACCCTACAGCTCTGTGACTGTGACAACAGAGACATGGGCTAAGCAGGGTAGAGCCAGAAATGCACTCCAGAGAATCGGCCAAATCTGGGTTTAGGCAGAGTTTTAAAATTAAGTACATTTTACATGAATTTGATCAGTGTATTACATATGAATTTCCTCATCAAGCTTATACTTAGCCCAGCGCAGGCATGCACTGATCTCACTGGCTACTACAGTAGCAACCACAGGCCTGCATTTTCACAGTGTCTCTGTAAGGCAGAGAGGCACAATTGTCTAGCTGAAGAACCCAAGACAAAGTCCAGCAGCTTGCCTAGGATCACCTAGTTCAGTTGCAGAGAGATTGAAATCATCATCTTACACTGAAGGAAAAACCTATACTACCCAGCTCCTTCCTTCTTCTTCTTCTGTATCTTACTTTATTTAGACGGAAACTCAGTATGTCAGCAAGTAACCATTTTCTTCAAGGCTTCTGAGTCTATGCTATGGCTATGTGGACCTAACCTGGAGACTTGTGTATTTTTGAGCAAGAACACAGAGTGGGTTTTGCAGACACTCTGGTCCCCCTTGAGACTTCCTAATACCCCCCTGGCAGCTATTGCAAACAGTTGCATCGAGGAGTGTTATTTGGAAAGCATCTGGTATACTCTGGTATTTTAAAAATGAGATTTACAGCTGGGGAGAAGAAAACCAAACCACCAGCAGCAGCCAGGCTGCTGCAGACAAGCACTGAATCCACACACCACTTAGGCAGCAGACCCCTAGATTAATTTCTGCAAGGACTTACCATACACTTGACCTCCCTCACACTACCACCAAAGCCAGTGACGGTGCCTGAAGTTAAACGTGCAGAAGATGTGGCAGACTGGGAACCTTTGCTTTTTGCTCTTTTCTTGAGATTTTAAGACAAGGATGCTTCTAATGTAAACAAACAAACAAATAAATACACTTCTTTTCAAATGGAGGATGTATGTTCCACTACTGCATATGTTTGGCATTTTGAGTTCCTCTCTTTTCCTTTTGTTTTTTTCATTTGTTTTGGGCTTTTCAGTTGGGTTTTTTTTCGTTTTTTACACAAACCAACCAAAAAGGGAAAACATAATGATATAACTAAAACCCACAGAACTAACACTTGTTTCTACACCACAAAATAGATGGAAATAAAGTAAAAAGGATACAAATTAATTTTTTACATCTGCTATACACGATTTTTAGTACTGTGGGAATGATTACCTCCTGTCAGCATATTTTGAAAACATACATTTTTAGTCAGTTAGTTACTGTTGAAAACGCCTAAAAATCTCTGCAGGGCTACATTCTTCCCTACTATCCATTCCTACTCGAGTATAAAGAAGCATATAGCACCCCAAGATTCTCCCCACTCCCCTAGTGATCAAAGCACCAAGCTAATATGGCTAATCTCCACTCCTTTTGGATCAAAAGTGGCATTCCTTCATCGCTCCTGGGCACCCTGTGAATAATCAATACCTTAGACATTCTGGGTGTGTAATGAATTACCAAAAAGTGTTTTTTAACTTAGACCTAGAGCTAAAAAAGGTTTGACCTTCTGTTTTATGGGTATGCTTCATGCTTGCTTCATGCTCTCTGAATTCTCTCATTAGTATAGCAGTTCCAGATGTGCATCCTGTATTTCCTTTACCTTCCATACTGAAGGTGTGTCATGTGAAACTTGCTCCCTCCACCTTTGGGGCATGGACTTCCAGACAGACCCATACACATGCACGCACACACCCTGTGTCCCCACTCCAAAGTATTTTGGGGAAAGACTGAAGTGTTGTCATTGTGTTTGACCAAGAGTGTCGAAAGAGCATTACTGCTTTGCCGAGCCCATAACGCAACATGCTGTCAGGCAGGAATTTTGCTGGTAACTCAGCTGAACTCTATACAGAGGTATTCCCGCTTACTGTTTGTTGTACACCCCTAAGGGGAAATGTAAAACCAGCAGGTGAGTCCAGGAGCTCTTTGCCAGTAAAAACTTGGAAAGCTTTTTGCTAGCATTTAAAGCTTCAGCAAAACACTCAGCATACTGTACATTTTCCAGACTTTTCAAGTATCGCTGGGAGGGGCTTCCTGCAGCACTGACTGAACCTCTGAGGGTTTCCTTCAGGTTTTGTTCTTCACCATTTCCTGAGAGCTAGCTAACAGGCTGAGTCAGTCTGAGACAGGACAACTTAATGACAGTACGACCTTAACAAACACAGCCCTGCAAGTGCAAATGAAGTTACTGACTGCAGCTCTCAACACACATTTTACACACATACACCCTATACAAGCATTTCTTTTCCTGAAAAATCCCAGTTGTTTACAAGCCTGAAAGGCAGCTTTACATGTTGGTGATGTTAGAAAGTAAAAAACAGATTACAAAGTAACCCTTATACTTCCTATGACCTCTTCCACCCCTTTGCCTCCATGATTACCAGTCTTCTGTGCAAGACATTTTCTACTAAAGTTTTGCTCAGGCTCTGAAAATTGTTTGTTGATGTAAGAGAAAATTTCTTACCAATCTTTAAAGAAATCTCAAAAGATGCGTGCCAGAAAGAACCATAAAAGCTGACACAGAGGGATAAAATGCACTGGAGGGAGTTTTCTTATTCCATTAGGAATCTGGTTTATTTCAAAAGATTCTTCTTCCCCCCCATTTGTTTTCCAGTTAATATATACATCTGGGAGAAAAGAGCCTTTAAATATATATCATTTAAGCTAAGATCTAATCTCTGTTCCTTCTGGCATTGAAAACAATATGCAGCCTCTGATTTCAGAACCATAGATGTATTTTCATCATTTCACCAGCAATGCTCACTAACACGGGGCACTTCATGTCCAGACCCCAGCATGGACATATTAAGAAACGATTGAACCATTTTCCATGCTTAAAGCATGACTCCATTCAACCACACCTTCCACTATGGCATTGCAGTTGTGCCTTTCTTAAAGTGAATCTATACTGAGCTCCTCAAGCTAACAAAATCAACGTGAGAATCTGGGTGAACATCTATCAAACTTCATATTTTTATCTGACAACTGAAAAGGATCCTTTGTGTTGATCTGTGATCACCACTGAGGTATTTAGCAAATCTAAGACAAGAATTAAACCAGACTATGTTCAGGCTCTGAAAAGTCAGTATAGCTTAGAAAAACAAAAAGCAACTGGCATTCTTGCCAAAACATTAGATGCAAAATAATGTGTGCAAGAAGCATTTATGCACAGCACAGAGATGTCACTTAACATCTCTTCAACAACAGTGCTGCACAGATATTACATATTTTACTAAGTGCAATGTGAGTATAGATTTCACATTTTTACCACAATACCATCAACTTCATGCATGCCAAGGAAGTATTACTTTTACAGAGACTGGGGAAAGTGGGAGCCTAATGGCTGTAGCAGCTACAGTCTCCGATGCAAAAGGGAAGAGAAGCAGCTGACAGTTTTATACAGGGGGAACAGTACAGGCTGATTTAAGTAGAGACTTGTGAATTTGACAGACAGATGTCAGGTATGGCTATGTGCCCTTAGAGAAGACTAGGTAAAGGGGTCAGCTAGGACAGCAGGATGCAACAGGACCATTTGCTTTCTAATGCCTTGGGCACAAAGTCCGAGAAAAAGCAATACCTACAAAAGAGCATCTTCCACATCACAAACATCCTCAGGCATTTCTCTTAGGCTAAGTCAACCTACTGACCCAAGTTCCTCCCAGCTCCGGGAGCCCCAGAGGAATCAAAGAGCCCATAATAGCAAAGAGGCAGCTGAAACAAAACTCACCACGCAAACTTGCACAGGGCTACAGCGGGCAAATACACCAGACAGAAAGGGTTGCTCAGCAGAGATACCTACATGATTTTGCAACCTTTTTACAATCAAGAACATACAGAATGAGAAATTGAGTTGAATGAGCTCTTGTCTCTCTCCAAGTACACCAAGTACACTTAAACCACCTCCGATGTGCGTGTCTGCCCTGTTCTTCATTTCCAGGGACATTACTCAGCTCACTGAGGTGCCTGTTCCAGTGTTGTCACCATATCAAATTTCTGAGTTTTAATTCTTACCCAGCTCACACAAGAAGCTCTTTCTTGCCCCTCTCCTAGTGATTGCAAAAAATGAGAGGTCTGTACTGTTTTCCTGCAGGGATTTCTCACGCATTTGCTCAAGCCTCAGCCCTTTCTTCCTAGTCCCATTACTAATATTTTCAGTTTCTCCTAGTTATTCCTTTAAATTTTCTCCAATCTGTGTGTATTTCTCTTAAAGCACAATGCTCCAAACTGAGCACCACACACCACCCCACGGCACCAGCAGTGGATAAAGCAGAGTCCTTCCCACCTATGTTTCATGAAAACCATGACGACAACCTTCCAGAATTCAACAGTCTCGGAAGGATGATGCATTCAGTATATGATTTGACGTATTGCCTGGATTCCAACATGCCATACAGCTGCCTGGCCATTTATATTCTTCATCCATGTTTATATAAACCATTCGTCTTTCCCACACCTGTGTCCTGAGAGACTGGTATGTTTTCTCTCTCTTTAACCTTCTATTTTTTTCCAAGAGCATTTTGAGTTATGAACAGCCTCCTCAAATTGTGCTCATTTTCAGTTTTTCAAATATACTGCAGGTCCAGTGTCACAAGTTTTAACCCATTCCTCTGTACACTGGTAGTTTTGTGCCTCAATTAAATTCAAACAAGTGGCTTCTGGAGAGGGATGGAAAGTCTAGCAACCTATTAACGAATAATGTAAAGTGTAGCAGAGCAGATCCCTAGAGGGTCTTTCTTGAAACATCATCACAGTTGACAAATACTCAGTGATAACTATGCAACACACTATTTCCCTTCAGTGGCCACATTATGATGATTTCATTTAGTCAGTATTTCACTTGTGGCTTGCTTCCCACACAGACATGGAAGACTCTAAATAAACCTGAGATAGGTTACAGCTACTGTCTCCTAATCACTGGACAATTTATTCCTACCAACACTGAAAATTAGATTGAAAAGTAAAGTAAAAGGAACAAAAAGAACTTTGCCAAAGGCAAAAAACTTATTTCTTATGCTGTGAGAACTTGTAGGTGTGCACCTCTCCTTTCGAGAGCAAAGATGTGCAACAAAGCTCGATTTTTCAGTGTAAGAATAAGCAGCCTTGGAGCTCATGAAGTAATCACATCCACATGCTCTTGGAAGGAATGGTTTCACAGAACTTAAAATAACCTTTTATAGTTTTTAAAAACCTCCCATAGAATGTAATAACAAGCTGCACCTATTGTACAAGACTAGAGGCACTATTACAAGACCATGTGGAAGAGGGATATGTTAACTTAAATTTGAAGCCATTTCATAGTAGTTTCTGTGTGACATTTTACACCTTGGATTATGCTGGTGTAACTTCCCTGTGATGTTGAGCTCATTTTCTTTACTCTATAAACTCCTCCACATACATTTGGAGACCTGATCTTGCATTCCTGGCATATTCACACTGGATGCTTAAAGTCAAACAGCACTGCAAGTGAAGTAATTTCTATAGTTTTATTAAGCAAATATTTTTTCCTTACAATGCATTTGTTAAAAGCTGAAGTTAATTTCCCCCCTACAGACTTTGTCCCCTGCCACTTGGCGCAAATTAATTTTATCCCCATATTTTTGAACAGAGCTAAAAAGACAAAGACTGAGGGGAAAAAAAAAAGAAAAAAAGTATTCCACTTATTAGTTTATGAAGTCAAAGCATCTTAATTTTGCCTTTGCTACCAGCAGTGATGCCAGCACATCACTTCTGAGAAGAGGGTTTGTCAGTGCATCATTGCTGGGAAATTACACAGAGATAGATGGGATAGTGCATTTTTTCCATGTTCAGTAAATATCTAACCCAAAATGAATTCCATACACACTTAAGTACAAGCTCTTCTTAAACCTCTTCTGGACAGATCCTCTCCCAGCTCCTTGCAGTATGCCATGGCGCTTCTCCAGCTAAGTTCATTTATGCATGCATTAGCAAGGAGTGCAGCCCAGAAAGAGGAGCTCTGTGGCACAAACGTGCTACTGCTGGAACCTAACATCCACAGGCCTGGGAACTGGGTGTTAGTTTTTGGACAATGTCTAATCTCATCCTCAAACCTGAATGTTCAATAAGGATTGCCCTTGGCACTTTAGGTGTCCTGCCAGAACACATTTGTTGCTTTAGTTTCACCTGAGAGTAACTTGGCTCATATACTTTGTGGTGCAACTAAAACACGGTAAGCAGGGGCTAAAGGGAGAGTCAATTCAAAAGTGACCTTTGGACTATGAACAAAAGTGCTAACGTAGAGGAACCCACTGCTCAGTGAAGAACCTCTTTTCCACCTCCTCCAAATCATAAGTTACCTCCTCCCAACCTAACCCATAGCACCCAGGGGAGAGACATCCTGTGCCCTGTTGGGTTCTCAGGACCAGATTGTTAATTGACTGGACATATTACATGTCATTGTCTCCTATTTTCAGGATTGCTACACCAACGGGGATACAGTTCTCTGTTGTGTCAATGAGTTACTTTAAAACGTGCAAACCAAATGTGGTTAAAATGAAATAAGCATTTTCTATATACTTGCACATAAAGGTTTAAGAAGAAGAAAAAAAAAAAACAACAAATTTGCTTTCAAGGTCACACTAAAAAGCTTGCCATCCTCTCCCTCCACCTGACAAGCTATAAAATAGTCTTGATTAACCCAGGAACCCCATCTTCATCTTCATGAATACAAAAAAAACCTTCCAACCTTCCCAATTCATCCAGAGAATAACCTGATTCAGTGAAACAGGTTTACAGCTATATTCTATTTTCACTTTGAGTTACTCTGACATACTCCAAGGTCAAAATCTTGTCAGGTATAACACTTTTCTGCCTAACTAGGCAACATTTACATGTTCCACTTCTTTATGTATTGATTTTCATTTTCAATTTAAACCCCACTTTACATAAATGTAGATGAGTGCATATTGCTCAATACTGGTTCTCAAGTTACACGGTCAGAGCCAGGTACTTAGAGTGGCACTGAGCAGGAGCAAAAAGGTCCTGCTGGCTTTGAATGACATTCTGACAAGAAGTTTGTGTTGATGCAATTTGTTTGTCTTTACAACCTGTATAGAAAACGGGAACAAATGCCTAATCGCTCCCAGCTTCAAAATACAGAAATCCACCCAGCTGCTCCAATCAGGTGTAGCTGTTCCACTATTTCATCTCTCAAAAATGTAAGAATCTGGAATAAAAGATGTATCAGTTTACATTATTATAAAACTTCAAGTTGCTGGACATAAATTTATGGGAGGAAAACATTCTCAAAATCCCCAGTTGTTCCTGTGGATCAAAACCAAGATGAGCTGCAGAACCCTGAAATGTAGTTCCTGTAGATGTGTGTTGTTCTGAAAATAACATACAAAACAGAGGAATGCATGCTTCTGGGGAAAGCCTACAATATAATCACTTTGCTGTGTAATCAAGATGACTTGCATCCAGGTGGTAGCAAACACTACAGCAGACAAATAGTTCCCCCAAAGATGACTGTTTCCAGCATATTCACCAAAAGTCAATTATCAATGTAAAAGAACATTGTTTTTCATCATCAACTACTGGCATTGTAAAAGCACACAACTCTTAGATATGACTGACTTTGAAATTAACAAGCAATCCAGAATGTGACCTCCAAAACTGGAGACATAAATGGTAAGCAATAAGCTAAACAGAAGAACGAATAGTAGCAAGGTTTAAAGCCAAAGTTGTGCTTCTCTCTTAACACTCAAGTTTAGATGCTAAAGATTCATTAGACCAATTTAAGTTAGAATAGACAAAATATCCTTCCTAAAACAACTTTAAGCTTTATAAAGATAGCTTTTGATAATAATCTGGAAACAGACAGCCCTCCAAATTATGGCACACAACTGTACACAGCACAAGAAGACTCTAGATAAAAAACAAACAACAAACCTCCCCAAACCACCCAAAACCAAATGAGAAAGTAAACCCAATCCTAACTCAGCTTGGTTCAGCCCAGCTCCTTGTGGATTGTCCTGTGACAATCATAGGAGGAGTCATATATCAATGCAGATAACATATCCCTCTATCAGCTAAGCTATCAGTAAGGGAGTGACAATAAGAGACCACCAAAAGCTGCTGGCAGTAGACAAGAGAGCACAGCTTTCTTCTGTAAAAACCTCTTGGTTAGTTACCACCTCAATGCTTGCTCTAGGGTGAGAGAAGTGAGCTCTTTTCAATAGTGTAGTATCAGGTGTAGGTGGTAAGAGTTCCAGGCTTTACAAATCAGCAGAAGTGTTTACTCCCAGACTAATGCTTTTTTAGACTAGAAGTGCCTCTATCATGAGCCTTGCCTCATCTTTAGAATGGCAGCAGATTACAGAAACTCAGCAGAACTGTGTGTGTAACTGAAGGCCGACCTGCAACACCTGTTCCCGATCAGCTCAGACACATTTACACTTCAGTTTCCAAAGTTTATTTTCTTGCCCAGGAGTGAGATTCTTTCAAAAGCACCTGCTATCATCCTGACAAGCATTCTCTCATTTTGTTGGTGAATAACTCATTTTTAGGGTTGCATCCCTCCTCCCTTTTGACATGTGGCCAAACAGAGAAAAAAAGCTGGTCTCTAGGGTTTTTTTAAGGAAAGGTAGAGAACTTCATTTAGTTCACAGTTTTACTTTTCTTACAAATACACAATGCCACCACTTCTCTTCCAAAGGAATAAAGTCAGCAAAGAGGTGGCCAAAGCCAGCTCCCCAACAAATCGCCTTTGGGACCTGGGTAAGAGCACACTCTGAAGGGGATGAAAGAAAAGAAAGGTAGGTCTCCAAGACACAACCCTAGGACACCAGCACAATCTAACTTACCCAACACCTCTCTAACAAAGATACATAAACCAAGGGTTGTTCATAATCAAGACTTCACATTGTTAGAGCCCTGGAGTGACAGTCAGCAGCCCCCTCTTCTGTTACAAACACAATCAATATTCATGCGACAACGCGCTGAGCAAGCATGTAGCGCTTATTCAGAACCACAAGGATTAGAATTTTGTTTATGGGAAATTTGGGAGTTAAGCTGGGAAAGAGACATGGCCACTGGCAGCTTTCTCTTACTAGAAAATGTGACTGGCTCAAGCCCAATTGTACTAAGTTATGTGGATTCCTGACCACCAGTGTGAAGCATCCCCAGACTGTGTCAAAACAGATGGTACTTACAACTGCAAAAGCAGTGCATTATCCACCCTCTGAAACCCAGCCCTGCTGTCTGAGGTCCCCCTTGCTGTGTCTGTGACTCGTGATATATAAATTGCGGACTGCTATTTATATGCAACAGCATATGCTACTCTGACATTTAAGGAGTATCAGATGTACATAAATGCAAGTAAATCAAGAATTCAGCACTCTGTATTTATGGCAACTTCAATAACTTCACAGTCTACTGAAAGCCACGATAAGTAATTGTCTCGTGCATAAAATATTAACCGACTGTAATTATTCTTTTTCGTACATTGTGATTTTAATTTACTGAATTGAGATAAGCAAAATTATTCACCAATTGTTTTCATGTCATTTTGATTTCATTAAATCGAAATCAATACGCAGAAAAAGAAAATGTAATATTTAAGTCTATACAATTGCTGAAGGAGTTATTTATTATTCAAAGCAAGAACTCCGGCATTATGTAAATTTTTCAGCCTTTTATTTTTCATATTAAACTAATGTAACTATATTAAACACCATCACAGATTTCTAGCGCTATATGCTATTTCAAATTTATTGTCAGATTTAATATCACTAGCTTATGGTGATATCTTGGGGAGTAGACTTCAAGACAGGACGGCAACAGCATTTGGAATCAAGAAATATTTGGCATCTTGACAATAAAAAAAGGCCTTTTTCCTTACAAAGCCCAAGAAAAAATGAGTCTGGCAGGGCAATCTCATCAATGTATATATAAATACCTGAAGGGAGGCTGTAAAGATAATGGAGACAGACTTTTCTCAGTGGTCTTTGTGGACACCAAGTTGAACATAAGCCAGCAACATGCCCTCACATTGGCCTTCACAAGCCAAGAGCATCATCCTAGACTGCATTAGGCAGAAAGCTGTCAGCAAGTCCCCTCTGCTCAGCACTAGTGAGGCCACACCTGCTGTGCTGTATTCGGTTCTGGGCTTCCCAGTACAACAGAGGCATGGACATAACGGATAGGAATGCCATAGCGGGGATCAAGGGGTTGGAGCATCTGATATACAAGAAGAGGCTGAGAGAGCTGGGGTTGATTATCCTGGAAAAGGCTCAGCGGGGATCTTATCAATGTGTATAAATACCTGAAGGGAGGGTGTATTGAGATAGAGTTAGGCTCTTCTCAGTGGTACCCAGTGAATGGTCAAGAGATAGTAGTTTCAAATGAACACATGAAATTCCTGTTTATACAAAGTGGTCAAGTATGGGATCAGATTGCCAGAGAGGTGTGAAGTCTCCATCCTTGAAGACAGTGTCTTGAACAATGTGATGTATTTGACCCTGCTTTGAGCTAGAGGCAGAACAATCTCCAGAGGTCCCTTCTTTCAATTCTCCTCTGCCTCCCTCTGGGAGTGGAGGTGGAGGAGAGGGGGAGTGAGGGAGCATCTGCATGGCTCTGAGTTACCGGCTGGGCTTAAACCACAGAATAAACTCAACTATTCTGTGATTAGCAATTCAGTTGAACTCATCAAGCCTCTTCTTTTTGATGCCTTGCATAGAAGAAAAAACTGTGCCTAATTAAAGAAAACCCTTGTGAAAATATCCTAATAAATGTATTAATTCACAAACTTCAAGAGAAGGGCTTAAGTCATCTTGAACTGTGTAGCTGAAGATCAAAAAAGGGTATGCTAATACCCATTACCACCAGCGTATGCAGGTAGAAGACAGAGGTGTTGGAAAAGCTACTGTAACTGAAAAAGTATGTAAGAAAGAGCAGCAGCAAAGTTTGAGACTAAGAGAAAACATCGTAGTTGAAGGTTAAAAATTATTACAGTACACAGTTAGGTCAAGGCATAGGCTGCCAAGAAGATGCGTTGGGACTGACATCTACTAGAGCTTTCTAGGAAGCAGTGAGACTAAAAAACACTCAAAACCTAAAAGCATCCCAAAAAAGACTCAAACCAAACCAAAACCAAAAAAACACCAAAAAAAAAAAAAAAAACCCCCACACAACACAGACCAAAACAAGAGAGGAATTCATCTGTAAGGAAAATTCTGCTTTAAGCCACTGTTTAGACAAGATGACCGAAGAACTTTCCCACTCTTCATCATCAGCCAGCCCTGATTTGTCAGCTATCCTTGCCTTTCTAAAATAAAGAAGTAAAACGCATCTTGAAAGAATTTGCCAGGTGCATGAAAAATGAAGGATGGAATTACAGTGAGTAATCAATGCTTATTTTTATCAGGGAAGTTGTGCCACTCTTTTCCATCAGGTTGGCACAGATACACACGTTGTTGTGCTGAGAAGCAATGCCTTTGCTACAACTTTGCCAAGGTTGTTTCAATACACACTTTTACAGATTTTGTACTCCTGATTCATAATCTGCAGACTATTCGTTTCAGGAGAAAAGAGGATGAATTTCACAGCAGTGTATGTGATCCACTGAAACATTAACCCCTGCTCATGAAGGCTGATAAGACTGCTACGCTCCAGTGAAGAAAACTCCTCAAGATGCTCTCTTTTTTTCCTGTAACACAATGAACATCTTGGAACTTGAATTTGAAAGACAGCATTTGCTTGCCTCAGTCCTGGAACTCCTGAGCAGCATACTCCATCGACAGTCTTCAGAAAAAGCCTCATTCTCTGCATAATAGAGGCTACAGATTTCTTGGTGGAATGTATTATATTAACCTTGGGGACAAGGACGACCTGACCTACTAAACTGGCACTGAAGTGCTAGTGAATTCACACTTGACTACATTCGGTTCAACTGACGTTTTTCATTACAAGACCAACTTCAGAAGTTAGACTGTGACACAAAGCACACATGAAAGTTATGCTCTGTTAAGCTGCAAAGGGAGAAAAGCAGTGCCCAGTTGGTGTACTACTGTTACATTTAAGCAGCAAAGTGATGACAAGTTTGTGTTTACAGGATGTGTGATGTAAATTAAGGTACATGTAATGAACCTTGGGTTATAGAAAAGGCATTTAATACTCTGCTACAGTTCCACTAGGTACTGAAGTTTCAGGTGAACAAATTATAGTAATGACTTCACCTTCTCCTTCATAATTGCACACGACTTCAATCAAAAGAGTAACAAAAATGAAATTTATAAAAATGTATTTCTAGCATTTTTCAGTATAATTTGGAAACATAGAGCACAGGCAATAAAGAGAGATCACAAAGTCACATTTTAAAACTTCTAATGAGGAGGCAGAAATAATTTGTATTAGGATATGTTTTATAAACCCACAGTGACTTCATATCTTCCAGCTTACTGAATTTACAAGCGAAGAGGCTGATGCTATAGTATCTCAATGCTGAGTACTTCCTGGGATGTGCAGAGTACCAGTGGCTACTGTAAGCTCAGAGCAGTCAGCGTCTCACCCCACACTAAATCTGAAACACTTCTGGGTTGGTTCAGTGTTTCTGTTCTATTTGTGGCAAAGAGAACTTTCTGACATCAGTAATTTCCTGGAAAGTATTCCCCTCATTTCATTATACTGAATTACACTCCACTCATACTGGATTCGTAACTATTTGTAGCATGTGCCATGTATAGTAACATGACACTGTGAAAGCATCAGAATGAGAAATGCTGAATTAAGAAGTGAGATGAGATTGCAAACACCAGGCCACTAAGCTACTATAATGTAGTTATAGCAACATATACTTGTTCCTTCATTCTAATTCCATTTACAGAACATATGAGCTCAAGGAAGTAATAAAAGTGGTATTACACACAATTGTGGAAAATACTTCTGTAGCCCTCAGGGTGATTCAAGAACTAGTACAAAATGTTGAAGCTTTCACTATTTAATATCTTATCCAGTTTGGAAGACAGTGAAATCTGTTGTCAGTTCCTGACTAGCCTTTAGTTTGTGCGGATAGGTGTCTGCATCACAAGGCATCCCTCTTGTTCAGTTTAGACTGACTGTTTTGACACAGGACATGGAATGAAATGGAGGCAACAAAAGCATTGTTCCTTCTGAAGCAGGACATTTGCAATGGCAGGAGTGCACATGGCAGCTTGTGTTTTACAGAGATGTCTCTGCACTGGTACTAGAGCGCTAAAGTCCTTCCATCTGAATCTTGGGAGTTAAATTCTCTCTAGGAGCATCTCCATACCATGTGAAATACCTCTTTTGTTCACTGCCTGCTGAAATGGGAGATCTGAACACCAACCCTGAGATGGAAAACCAGCTATCAATGATCTGTCTCTTCACCAAGTTTCTTCACATGTGGCATTTGCAATATTTGAATTCTGCCACTACAGCATCAGGCTGTGATTTAACTGCATGTCAGATGCAGCATGAAAGTATCTCATACCTTATGGAAAAGTGTCTGTTCCTAGGGTCTGCGTTAGCAGAGGGCAAGACTGATGGACAGACTGGACAGTTCACATGTTCACAGTTAACCTGTGTTGAACAAAACCTGGTCTTGACTATCCTTCCTCTTTAAGTAAAACACCTTATAAGCCTTTGAGTTTACTGAAATGAGATAACAAACACATTCATTGCTGAACTGATACTTGACTCACAAAGCTTTTATGTTGAACAGCCTCTGTTGATTTAGAAACCCCTATTTCAGAAACTCTGGAAGGAGAGAAGCCTATATTCCTAAGTGACCTGCTGTTATAAAACAGCCAGAAGCCATATGAAAACTACGCAATAAGTAAAGGCTTCAGAGAGACATGCTGTGCCTCCACCCGCGAGGGCTGATCATTAGGTATGGACATCAGCTTTTCCTTCTCCTGAAACAAAGGTGGGATGCCTGCCTTGGGACTGAGCCATGGTTTTTACACACGCCAGGCAATCAGTCACTTCATTTTATATCTACAGCACTCACCAGTGATGCTACTGAGTCTTCTTTACTGAATATAATAAGTTTCATGCTAGTGCACTTGTATCTGGAGAACAATTCAGGCAGAATAAATTATTTTAGCTGAAACTACAGCTGGCAGAGCCTGCTCCTTTGGCAAATTGCTTAAGTCCTTGTAACACAACAAAGCTTCATCTCCCTGCAGCACATTGCAGCAAGCCTTTCTGTGTGCAGCTATTTGATCCTTGAAGAGAATTTAGATTTTTGTTTACAGAAAAGCTCCAAAATGTCAAGAACACAAAGCAATCTCATTACACTTGAACTGCAATTAGCAGACTTGCTCTACAAAAAGGTATGGGTGGGGGGTGTGCTTCTACAGCCTGCCTGTGCAGCATAGAATTACTGCTGATATCAAAATGAGATCTAGAAACACATCTTGGCAAATGGTCTGGGTAACACCACCTTTTAAGATAGAAATGTGGGTGGACCATCTGCCGTGTGCATGTGTAAATAAAATGCATAAAACCAGAGGATGCTTCCCCAAACTTATCCTGTTAAAAGGAAGAAAATCATCACCCTCTAACCAGTCACCTTAAAGAGGAAAAAATCCTCAGTCAGATAGAGAAAACTCACAGTCAGAGGCCATGAGCCACCTGCTTTCTGGCAGGCTGCTGCAGGCAGTGACCCATACCTCATGGGGTGCATGTGAGCTCACGGATGCTGCCTCACCAGCCTCAAGGAGCAACATGAAGCCCCATGAGTTGAGAGCAGAACAGGGATGTATCCCAGTTAGGGCAGGGGGAGACAGTAACCCACATGTGCTGGTAGAGTGTGTGTGTTTCTGTGTACCTGTGAAAGAGATACTAGAACTTCCTGGGATTAGTTAAAGCTGTTTATCTGCAGGCATTTAGCAACATTAATTCAGTATTCAGGGTTGTGATTTATCTATGACACTACTGGTACTGAGCCCAAATGTGCAGTTTATTGACTACTGATTAATTTCATGCCACTATTAAAATTCTTTCATCCTAATTTTAGTTTGAACTACGTGAACTGAATAATACTCCACATGAACTAGCACATATATGGTTGTGATTCATCACTCACTGGTGTTTGTTTCTGTTATATTCCTAAGGATAAGAAAACTGATTCATAGCAGGTGTCGACAAGAGTCTCAAAATAAAGCTAGGGATTAAAGTGTTGTTTAACCAGCTGCAACACGCCATTGCTTAGAAAAGGTGGGGACAAACTCCAAAACCAACCTAGATCTCACTGCGGATTTGCAGAGCACCAGTAGCACTGCATAGTGGAGCAACAGGGAGATGCTGAACACCTGCACTGAGGAATCATGTTCCACCTTGGCAAGGACTACAGCTGATTCAGACTCTGGTTCTCCAGCAGGGAATCACAACTTTGGTATAATCTAATTATCTCTCCATACATATATGTGTATTATTTCCATATATAGCTGTATTTGGCTATGTCCATAGGCAGATTACTATAATTAAATGTGGCCAGAAATGAAATGGCGGCTCTGAACATTTTCACTTAGTATGGAAAGTACTGTAAACTACAGAAATGTTATGACTGAATGAAAAGCTTACCTTTCATTTATAAAAGTGTGTGCCAGGGAAAACATAATAATATACACATAACATTATTTGGGAACCAAATTGAATACAATTAGAGGAATTATTTAAAACATTTCTACTAGGAAAAGGTGTCAAATTCATCATGAAGATATTTCAATCACACAATTAAAACAGATTTTTACTCTATTAGCTTTCTCCCCTTTACTATTTTTTGCCTTAAATTATGTAAGGTCGGGAGATGGCACGCTACAATAGATGAGTTTCTTTGCAGAATTATATATATATATGACAAAAAAAATAAAATATCAGAGGCACACCACTGAGCTAAATTTAGCTTCTTATGCTAAAATTAATTAAAATTAATTAGTTAAGCCACAGAATATTCTTCTGACAAGTATCTGATATACATTTACGATAATGGACACTTACACAGGTTTCACCTGCTATGTTTGATACTAAGACACTTTGTGATGTCGTTGCTCAGAAAACAGATGGATACAAGCTGTAAAACTTCCAGACATTCCAAGCTACTGAAATATTGTTAACTGTAAACATACACCACAAGGAAAACAGCTTCCATGGTAAGTCCAGTACATCCCTGTAACTCAGCTAGGCAATGCCCCTTCTCACTTTTCTGGGAGTAATGTTACTTGAAATTGTGCTAACCTATGGGAGGCAAGACTACACTATAGTCTTTTGAAGGCTCATACCTGTCTTTCGACTGAATTATCCCTTATTAAACATGTCTCCCCATTCAGCAGAGTGGCACAAGCACAGATGTGATACACCCTGAGAAAGATTTTGGGTTGTATCTGGTCTTCAGGTGAGCTCCAGAGCAACCAGGCAGGTGATGCAGCCTGGGGATGCAGTAACGCAGCACCAGAACTCCCAACTGTGGGAAATGCAGAGCCAGAGGTGGCTGCAGCTGTGGGACACATGCTGCAGAAGTGGGACACGTTCCCAGATTATGGGAAGCATAGTGGTTTCAGAGGATACCACATGCACTGAGCTGGCTTCAGCATGGCAGTGTAGGAGTGCTGCAGCTTCACTCATTTCCCTCTTGCGTGCTCTCTGTTAAAAGCCACAACCCCTCTGCACAATCTGATGTCAAAAATGTCATACAGATAATGATGAGTGGAGCCAGAGGATGAAGCCAGACGTTTATTCTTAAGCTTTAACCAATATAAACTGCATTAGGAAATTCAGTTTATACTTAATTGCGTCTTTTAAAATAAGCTGTTATAACTATTGCACTAACCTACAGTGAATTCAGATGCTGTTGGATGTGTTGGCAACCTTGATATAAATTCATTTTCTGCTTATTTCAAAAGGCTGTATCCAAAAGAAACACTGCATCAAAAGTATTTTTAAGACTTTCCCCAGCATGTGCTTTGACATCTAGGCAATTTTTACAAGTCAGAGTGGTTGAGAAGTTTCAGCCACAGACCTGATGCTGCTGCATCTGACAGATTCACCACTTGGAGAAAGTGAGTTCCCCATCTTCTGACAGCTGAACAGAACATCTCAGCTGCTTGGCTTCATGCTCCCTATAAGTACACTTGCATTCTTGCATTGACCTAAATTACATCAATTATCTGTGAGCATGCCACTGTATTAACTGCCCCTGCATTCCCCACCACAGCATTGGCAGCTTACTTCTATCACATCTAATAATGATTTAGCAGCCTGAAAAGCAGCTCTCAGATGGCAAGCACAGCCTGACTGCAGAAGAGGTCTGTTTACTCGCAATTGTACATTCTGGTACCAGTGTGTTAAAGTCAAATGAGGTTCACAAAGCTGCAGAAAGATTTCTTTCCTCACAGGAATATTATAGGTTGGCATGACCACATGGTGCCACCAACCTGACTGTGTTAGGTATCCCATGAGGATGATGCAGAATATGACATACTGGAAACTGCAGTAAGCAACATACCTAATAGTTGTGCTCACACCTGCATCTTTCTCTGTCCTGAGATCCCTCTAATACTCTGAGCATTCAGATATGGCTGCTGAAATGCAATCTATCATTTCCCAGCATCAGTAGTAAAAACTATGCAGCCAGAGCCAGGCATAACTTGGCCACCATCACAAGCAGTAGCTGCAGAAGATGAAATCTGAATATGCAGATAAAAAGTGTTCTAGTTTAAAGAAATTAAAAAAAAAAAAAAGAAAAAGAAAACACAATGAGATTGCAGGTAACATCACGTTCTCAAACTTCTCAAAAACCTCAAGAGATGCTAGCAGGCTAGAAATACATCTTTCTGACACACCACTGTACTATGCATCTTGGAATCACAGGCATCTTGCAAGCAACTCTGAAAAAACTGGCAACCCTAGGGTTCATCATTTGATACAGTTTCAGTTTTCAGTTCAAGTCTTGTTTCCCTGTATGACGGAACACATCCAAGCTGAGACACGCTATGAAGATTCTGTTAGTAAGTAGATAATCACAACAAAAGTCTGCCCAAGAGGGAGACTGCTTAAGATTCACCCATTAACTGTTTTGAAATCTTATCAATGAAGACTTGATGTCACTTTAAAAAAGCCCCAACAAAAGAGAAATCAAAACAGGTAAGTTAACCAGCCTCCCTTAAAACATGGGAGTTACCTACTGTCAGAGGCCTGTGGCGAGGACGAAGTTAAAGCTTCCACCACCACTACCATTTGGCCAATATATGACACATTTTAGTTTTCTACCTACTACATAGGTAAGATTTAAGCTTTGTGTATGAGCCTTCCACATACAATCCCCGACATAACCCATTCACACCACAACAGAGATTTGTCTTCTACAAGACGGTCTGTTTGTGCCTCTAACTTCCCCCAAGCACAGCACCCTCCAACTGCTATGAGCTTGTTTGTGCCTCTATCAGCACACACAGCACAGCGCTACTCAGAAGAAAAACTTGGCAGAGGCTCACAAAATACACAACTTAACAATCAAGGGCCTTGTTGAGCTGGACCTTTTATTGAACACAACTCCAGCCCTTGTCTCCCCTCTCTGTTTATAAGGCTTACCAAGTATATAAACTATTGCTCTTAAATTATGAGGACCCACATTTACGAGAGCAATTATCCTTTGTTTGTTTAGAAAGGCTATTTGTCTTTCTCCTGTCTTTTAAATGCCTCCCTAACTTCTTCGTCCAAAACAAAGTAAAATGTTTGGATTTTTATTTGAGGGTGGGCTCCATCTGAGGCTCATTTAATGAGAGGAAATCTCTACTATAACTATTGGACGCGAGGAGGAGCAGGAGAAAGAGATCAAGTCTTGATGCAGTTCAAATGAAAGCTGGATAAGGAAATTGTTTGGAGGAACAGATAAAAGTTTTTGGTTATATACCTCCAGAAAATTCATCACAAAGTTGGGCTGGTTTTGCTTCCAAAAAAAGTTGCAATGTCATGCTACATGTCAGTTAATGAGTGCCTCTCTGTCACTCTGTATTAAGGCATGGTAGGGTTTAAATGCTTTACTGGCCCTTATGCAGTCCGTTCAGATGAGATGGAACGTAAACACTCACTGCTGGGGGGTTTAAAAATACCATGCTATCCCTTGAGAATGGATTAAATTATAACTTTGAAAAGAAAAAAATATATCTTTGTAACATTGATTTATTCAGAACTAGTACTGCCAAAATAAAACACACCTGAGGTCTGCAAGCAAATACACTTGGCTGTCTGACTGCACTTCCCAGTGAGTTGTCAAGTACCAAGTATAGATGGATTTCCTTTAATGGTCTCAGAAAAATGGTCTTACATATCAGTTCTGTCATTCCTGCAATTCCAACAAGATTTTAAGACCTGAACAGTCCTGTGGCTTGCAGCCAATTGGCTATTTACCCTGAGGACTGCTGCTCTTCCTTGCTCTCCAGAATTTGCATCACACGCCCCGTTACACAAGGCAACACGCCGACAGAGCTTTTGAAATCATCTATTAATGAAAAGAAAGCTTAGTTGCCTGGAAAGCCACAGCAGCTGTAGGGAAAGGAAAGAGAAAAGTGATGTAGCTCCCCCTTTCCTCAGCCACGTGCCTCCTCACTGTCAGTTATGGCTGAAACTGTGCCTTTAATATGGGGTGCCCTGGGTCGGAGAAACTCTCCATCATACTTCAAGTATGAAACTCCATAGCGGACCCTCTGAAAGAAGAGAATGGGACTGATCTAGAACAGCTGACCTTTATCTTGGGGGTGAAGTGCTGCTGAACTGTGTCAACAGAAGGGAACGTAGTGCTGGTGGGTGCAAGGAAAGCCTCTTGGTGGGCAGAGGCATTGCACAACCGCCAGTCACTGGAGTGCAGAACAGAAATGCAGCATGGAAAAAGCCTTCCAGGAAAGTGGCAGCTGTTTTGTTCAACAAAGCCTCTTGAGAAGATACTTCAGAAGTGAAAAGCATTTTCTAAATTAGGGAATTCTTAATTATATGACAGGGAAAACTCACTTGGTGGTTGCTTTGCTCTCCATGCAGCAGTCACCCACCACCTCAGAGACCTTTATTCATTGAAATGCAAAGTTTTGATGTAGAAAGAGAAAAGCACCACTCACTCACAGGCTGAAAATGCATTTTGCTCTTTGTAAGCCAAGGTCACCGACACTCCCTAATATAGTTCCCATGTCCAAATAGGATTAGCAGACATCCCGTAGGGGAACTTCATGACACTGTTGAGTTACAGTAAAGGAACTTATTTTTCATGATGCATGATGCATTACAATCTCAACAAGGCATCTCTGAAATAAAATCACAAGTTCCCCTTTTTGTAGAACCTTCTTTCAAGGTTAAGTAAATACAGCCATCTTTTGTAGAAATATGAAGTATTGCAGAATCATAGAACTGTTTAGGTTGGAAAAGACCTTTCGGATCCTCAAGTCCAACTGTTAACCCAGCCTTACCAAGTGCACCGCTAAACCACATCCCTAAATGCCACACCTATATGACTTTTCAAAACCTCCAGGGCTGGTCATTCCACCACTGCCCTGGGCAGTCTGTTCCAAAGCTTGTTCACCCTCTCTGTGAAGAATTTTTTCCCAATATCCAATCTAAACCTCCCCTGGTGCAGCTTGAGGCCATTACCTCTTGTTCTATTGCTTGTTATTTGGCAGACGAGACTGACCCCCACTTAACTACAACTTCCTTTCAGGTAGCTGTAGAAAGTGGTAAGGTCTCCCTGAGCCTCCTTTTCTCCATGCTAAACAACCCCAGTTCCCTTGGCCACTCCTCATGGACTTGTTCTCTTAATTAATCATGAAAAGCATAAAGATGAGATCATACAAGAGCTAAATGCCATTCTACTTTCCAGAAGCAGCCTTTCTACTCACCAATCCTCCACTTTTTTTTTTGCTTTTATATCATCAACAACTGTTTTTTTATGGAGTAACTTTATGCCATGTCCTAAATATGAATTTTATAGAAAGCTTTTGCTGTAAAAGAGTTGTCTGGTTTGATTAATAGCCATCTTGAACAGGAAATACTTGCATAATGTTGAATACATCTTGGACACAGATCTGGCTCACAGTAGGTCTTTTGTGCTGCAGAGACTAACCTGGAACTGTTCCCACTGATACTGCTTTAAACAATCCTGCTGAACTTCAGAATATGGATACCAGCATCTCTGGTTCTGCTGAACCCAGGACAAGGTTTTAACCTATCCGGCTGGAGAGGGGAATTTACTGAAGTTCCATCAGCTACAGACAAAAACAAGAAGCTGCCCAGTTACTGAGCTGCATAAACTGGCCTTTCAGTCAGAAAGCCTCTCACCCCATCACACAGCTCAGAGGGCCAAAACACAGAAAATCTAGGATACTTGTGTAAGCTGTCAAACAAAATGTCTGCAGACGGCAACCTCAACCAAAAATAAAAGTACTAAAAGTGGTTATAGTCCACTTGAGTTTCCAGGAGATGTTCTATTAATGTCTACCTGGAAGGTCCTGAAAGAAATGGACAGCCAAAAAGAAAAGTGTCAAGATCTCAAAGATGAACTATTTATTTACAAGAAAAGAAAACAAAGTAAAAGTTACCAGCTGCTTCTTATAAGGCCATTCTGGACATTAAAAGAAGGATCCTGACAGTTTAATATATTCATAAGTAATCTAGAAAATGTGGTTAATAGGAAAACAATGAGTATGATTGTTGATACATTAAATTGTTCAAGTAGGTAAAGATGAGGGCTTACTCCAAAGAACTGCAGAAAAGTCTTAATTGCACTCTGTTAGTTGGACATTACATTGTCATATAATTTAATTTGGATATGAATGAAATTCATTTGGATAACTTCCAGGCATGCACACATAAATAGACAATTTTCCATACAAGTGAAGTAGTTTGAGCTGACCATTACTATTGAGGAGTAAGAACTTTGGATTGCAATAGACAGTTGCACGCTGTAATTCCAAGCAAATAACATCTCAAACAAACAAATAAACAAAAGAAAGCAAAAGCAAAACTCTCAGGAAGGAATAAAGAACAGGAAAAAACAATCATCATCACAGATCAAGTCAATTATGGCATGCAGTCCTGGTCCTCTCCTCTCAAAACACTTCAGTATAAGCAGAAGCAGGCCAGAGGACAACACTGAGAGCAAGCAAAAATAAGGAACAGCTTCTGCTTGAAAAAGACCTAAACATTTTTCGGTTGGAAAAAGAGACAATTGAAAAAGAATATGATGAAGACCTGTACAGTCACAAGGGGCACTAAAAAGTTATTCTCTTGCACTAGAGAGCAGAGGAGACAAATCAAACTAACCATTGACACGTTCAAAACAAATGGATGCAAGATGGTAACTATCTTTGGTTGGTGGATGGCAGCATTTGCAGAGCAAGACCTACCATCTCTCCTCCTACCCTATTCAGATTGCTTATGCTTATTGCTCCACTCCACCACTGATTTAAATCTCACTCCTTCCTCTCCCATGTGGCTTTTAAAATCCTGTAAGAATGTCATATAAGCACTTCTAATAAATATGGGATGGAAAACACATTATAATGCAAAGTGTTAAGAGTTGCTGCCTCTTCAATATAGAGTATTGCAAACATGATTAAAACTGATGAGTGTTCTCAAGCCCTAAGGCTGACTGGAAGGTGCAATTAAATGTCTCTTTTTATAAGAACAGCTGGAGCCAAATGGTTGTGAAAAACTGTCGAAGGCCATAAGTCAAGAAAGTAAGCTGTGAACTGGGTCAAGAAAAGGTTAAGTTGTAAACAGGCAATCTGGCACTGAGGACTAAAAAATTAATGTGCAGTCAATTGCTTAAGTGAATAAATATTAGGCTTCCTAATAAACATGTGTGAAGGTAAGCGAAAGGAAAAACACAGCAGGAAATGGGCATTTTCTGACAACAGCACAAAAGTAAGGTAGACCCTGAGCAACACACACAAAAACACATTTAACTCAAGACTGAAGTGTGCAGTGCACAAGCAAGCTCCTCAGCTTGTTAGTACCATGACTGCACTAGGGGCTTCCTGAAGGTCGGAGAACTGGGAAAATAATTCTTAGACTCAGTTTTGTAAACAACCCTCCCATTACCTGTATGCTGGCCAATGGCTCAAGCTAGCATCACCCTAAGCAACTTTTGAGTTCTACAAAGTTTTCTCATCATATTTTTTAAATTTCAAACAAAGACCATCTGTAAAAACCATACAGGAGATGTGAGATCCCTGCTTGACCACCGGCAGTGTTACACAAGAACTCAGGTGGAAGAAAGGGAACTTTAATTTCCCCAGAAGGCCCTGCAAGACAAAAACATCCAGAAAATGGTTGGTATTTGACACTACTTTTATTAAAATCTAGTCAAGGGAGAAAGAAGAATATTTTCCCAGCTAGCTGAACCTCAAGTTGAATAAACAGTACTGTAGCAGGTATAGGACAAGGAAATAATGTAATACTTTTAATACTAAAAGGATCTAAAAGTTATTGCTTGTTATTGTCAAAGGAAAAAAAAAAAGTAATACAGAAGAAACAGTTCCCCTCTTCAGGGCATGAGGGGCAACTGAAGCTGAGGAACAGGCTCAAAGGAGCAGCTCACACACAGAAGCCCCAAGCTGGGGATGTCTAATGTGGAAAAAGCAATTAATTTCCAGTGAATAAAGAAGCAAAAACTGCTGTTGTCAACTGAGAAAAGGTAAAAGGGTACTAGCATGGGCAGGAAGAATGATCCTCTAGTTTAGTTACCATATCTGCTCCAGGGCTGCAGACAGTTATCCACAGTTTCAGTAGTGGTGTTACTGCACAATTTACAGCATAACTGTGCAGTGGTATTTTCCCAGAATATGTTTTTTCCCCTTCAGCATCTCTGCACTCACACACATGCCTGAGCTTCTGCAGTAACTAGAAACACCTCAACCGAGACACAGAGTACTACAGAAAGGCTCTCAGGCACTACCGTGCCTTGTAGTGTTTTGTGTTGCGCGCACCAAATACCGCACAGCCAGAATGTGATTAATCTTCCTTGAGTGTACTTGTGTTATCATGCCCTTTTAGCAGCATGTAGTTACAACATCAAGCAGCCCTAATCAGGGCCAAAGTACAGCAGTTTTTGCTGCCTTACAGCTGTGAGTACTGCTCTGCCGCAGAGCTGGATTGCTGCTAAAGCAGTGTAAGAGGCAGAGGTTGTGCCGAGAGGCAGGGGACAGCAAGCCTGTGCAGTGGTTTAACCCCAGAAAGGGAAAAGTCAGCTTGAAGTGAAGGTGCGTCAGTGAATTGTTCATGCTGACCTTTGAGGCTGTGCTAATTTTACCAGTGCAGAAAGGTCACGTTTGCAATAATGAGTGACTCTATCAAAAACAATATTTAACAGTAGTGATGAGAACAAACACATTGGGCTTGTAATTGATAAAACAAGGAAACTCCACCAAGGTGTTTTTAAAGGGTTTAGTTAGAGGGAGAAGGTAAGAAAGCAACTTGATGAAACAGCAGCGAAACAAGACACATAATGCAGAGAGTTCACCAGAGTTCAGTTTTTATATATGTTATATGATATTTTTCACACTATTGCTGCTTCTGAAATGGTCTGCTGTACTCCAGGAACAATGAAGAGCCACATAAATGAATAAATAACCTAAGAACTGAGCTCCCTTTCAGCTATTTGCAAAGGAACAGGTATCATCTGAGAACTTTATTACAACTTCTTAAGCATATTAAACACCTGTAGGGAGCAGTATGTGCATTAAGAAAAAGGGAAGTGAACTAACCAGCAATAAAGGTATTCATGACTTAGCATCAGAAAAGCAATTACAAATATGTTTGGATGCTCAGTCTCAAATCACTAGAAATACAGTGCCTGTGGTAAGGAGGCACACTGCCATATCATGAAAAACCACCACTACCTTTAATGATTTATATGATATATTATCAGTGAGGCAAACCACTGTGGTTGGGCTGACAACTGAAGTATTATCAAGACACAAAACCAGATGTAAATTGAGAGAAATTACTGCTGTCAGGAAAGGTATATTGCACATCAAAATATTATTCTTTGACTCTTCTACATAAAAAAATAAAGGTCAGTTTCTTGAATCCTTATCTTTCTCATGTAAAATAAAACAAAAATAAAAGCCTCACTGTCGTGTTTTTAGGAGCTGAGGCTGCCAACTGCTGAAGGCATTCAGCTGCCCAGTAGAGCAGGAAGAACCTGGCCAGCCGCATCCTGATAACCCTGCTCATTTGACAAGGGTAGCTATAACTCACGCAGTCCCATATGATGAGATCACTGACAATGCACCAACAGTATAAACACAAAAGTATATAGCATACTTCAATGGAGAGCTTCTCAAGTTACCTGTCATTACTTAATTACAGAAAAAAAAAAAAAGAAGTAAAAATCAGTACTGATAAGTTCCCTCTCATGTCTGAATCACACTTGCCTTGAGCCTCACTCCTGCAATTTAAGGCAATGGTCATCTTTATTCTGCATGGTTATTTGAAAATAGTTTCCTATTCAGTGTGTTTATCTCTGCCTGCTTCATTCGACTAGCTTCATCTTCTCAGCTTCATGCTACTTCTGGCATTTCTTTCTGAAGGACTGCTTTTGTATTGTTTAGTGTCCACTTGACCATATGACTTGAATGTTTATGAAAGAGGTGACTAACAATATGCTAAGAAAACTGCTCCATGACCAGTACATATTTTGAAAGATCTTAAGAAATTCTTGCCTATTGCCATAATCTTTTGCAGTGTTTTTCATAGTATTCCTCATTATGTCATAGCACCACCTAAGACCTCTGCTTCAGGATACATATGTGCATATGCTTATCAGACCTTTATTTTCCTATTGTGAATGGATCGTGGAATAGAACACAGCATTACATAGTCTCTTAAAAGAGTTGCAGATACTAAATACCATTGCTCCTGTACTAGTCTCATCATCTCTGAACCTTTCCAGCAGCAGCTACCTCCTCACCCACACACTCCTTCCACCTCCAGCCCCTCCAATTCATGTGTTCAAACAGTGTAAGTCACCCAGAACAAGGGACAAAAAGCTGTATGCATGTTAGCTACTCCCTGTGTTCCCTAAAGCCCTCAGCCCTTTTACAGTTGTTGTCTCTCTGCAGCTGATCTTCTAACATGAAAAAGCAAAACCTGTCTCAGCCAGCGACTGTGTCTTGCTTGTGCAGCAGGTAGGTCATCAAGCTTCTCTCATGGGCTCCCTCAGTAATGTCCCCCAGTTCATGGAAAGTCCTGTCCTCTTTTCAACCTTTATAATCTTAATTCTTCTCTGAACCCAGGTCTAGTTCATAGAGACCAACCAAGTCACAACTTAAGGGAAACTTAGTCTTCATCTTAGAAACCCCTCAGGTAACAAAGCTTCAAAGAAGATCTCTGTTGCCATTTTATATTCCCACTTCTATATGATCTAATAGGCTTTTCAGAGCCTCCATCACCTTTGTGCACTCAGGAAGGAAGCAGTCCAGAACTGTTTTGAGAAAGAGAATTACTACAGAAAAAAGGAGATGCTATCCCAGCTTATGCAGTAACCACTGCTAACTCTACGAAGCTTGAAATGGGTTGAATCAAATGATGAACTAGATTTTACCAAAAAAACCCCACGCTCTGCCCTCAGCCTGGAAATTTTCTTTGTCAGCAACAAGAAGGCAAGCAAAGCCAAAAGGTGTGTGGTCTAGAGTGCTGGATTGAAAGTCAAATAGCTGTATCTAACCAAAACACTCCAAACAGTGCCATGCAAGCTCTTGGAGTTTGACTCTCCAAGAGTGTGAGCTTCTTAGCAGGAAGAGTTAGTGCTGTACAGCAGTTTTAGTCAGCATGCTTTTAATTAAATAATGTGTTCAAAGAGACATGCTCAGAGTTTCAGTTTTCAGCATCAGAAGTTTCACTTTGCCTACAGAAATTAAGCAGTTACTACATGCGCGGCTCTTCTGTGTAGCTGGATGGAAAGTGCAATGCATTGTCAAGCAAAGTGCATTTGATCCCATCTACATGAAAAGAAATTAAAAAAAAAGGTTTTCTTTAACAAGTCGTACTATGCTAAATTATATATATATATTAAATATATATATATTTAATATATATATATTAAAAGCTGCAAATATGAAAGAATCAAGAGTTCAAGGCTAAGAACACAGAATTTCAAATTGAAGTTGTTCTTCCTTTCTTAAATAAAAAAAACCAACACAACAGACTTAGAAGGAGAAACTCACAAACTTATCAACAGCTCAAAATTTAGACACCATTGTGTTGGTGTATGTGATTTTCAAAGAATTCAGACTCAGTCTTTATGAGATAGGCTAGAATTACTTAGGAATAGTTAATAAGTGGAGGTTTTATTTTCCACATGTGCATGAGACCCACTCAATATCAGTGCAAAACATGTTTTAATCTGGATCTCGATATTTACACTTGCAACTTTTTCCAGATTTCTTAGGTTTACAGTCACCCTGCAGAGCATCCTGAAAGCATTGCCTGTACAAAAAAGTGGCAAAAGCATTGCCATTTTCACTCTGATTTGAGATTACTACAAAGTTTTCCTGAACACGGGCCTTCACTCCTATACAGAAATTTTGATCTCCATAAAAAATGTAATAAAGAAAAGAAGGACCCTAAGATATAACCGCCTTAACCCAGCCAGACCAGCATTTAACTTTTTATGTATTTTACTTAAACAAAATGTAAGTGACTCTAGGGAAAGCAATGTTAATAAATATGATCATATAAACTGTATGGTGAAAATTCAATTTTACCTTTAATAGCATCTCTCAAACAGTAAACTTTATTATAGGACCAATAACTCTGACTCAGATCCTAGCACCAAAATCAGGTGTTTCATTTTCAATCAGTTTGTCCAATTTCTTCTTGGAATATTTCATGCCCTAAATAAGATAAAAAATGCCAATGAAAGTGTCAGATTCTGCTGGAAACTGGACCAATGCCTTCACTTTCCTTGTTTCCAGGAAAGATTTTCTTGACCAAGAAAAGCATTCCTCCTTGGTTACTTCAATATTCCATATCTGAGAAGCAGAGATACTAGCTACAAGAGGAGAAAGACCAGTATTTGTCTAGAAAATAATTCTGAAACTTGGGTTAGTAGCAATTTCGGAGTCACTGTATACTGGGATGATAATTTATCCCAAATTCTGTCTAACGACAAGAAAAGAATTGTGGTACAAGCTGATCATAGGTCTCTGTATTTGCTTGTTCAGTTTAAATTTCTGTAATGTTCTACACTGTACTCCTACACACTATCATCCGCTTGCACTTATTCCTAATCTTTCCATTTGAAGTTTCCAGAAATGCTCTAGGGCATATTGACTCTGCCCTCGTCACAGCATTTGCAGAGCTCAAATGTGCACAGCCTGGATTTTCCCATAAGTCTACTTTCTGGTTTAAGACACTATTGTTCTTTACATGCAAACATATAATTTCTTTCTCAAGCCATAATGTCTTTAGCATATTTAAAGGCAACTCCACAAACTTTATATGCTAGCTTAGTGCATCATTAACTTTTTCAGGGATGCTATTTACATCTCTTTCCCAAGAACACATGGAAGAGTTCTTGCCAATTTGGAAATTCTGTGTGGAGCCAAGCTTTCCACGCTTAGTGCAAGTGCTCAGGTTTTTGTGAGCCACCAGTTCCGAATGCTCATTTTGAGTGACTACACCCAGACTTACAATTGCTAAAGCTTCTACAACGGGGCATAGGAAAGAGAATGATGACACAAGATGCAAGCATAATCTGCTCTATCGCTGTAACATTTCCAGCAGACCAAAAAGAAGTAATCTTGACTTTCCACTGCAACTTTGTGTGGCTGAAGAGTAAAAACCACCAATTTATGGTCCACAACTGCAGTCTGAAGCAAACTTTGCTGTACAAGCAAAAAGAACACCCCTGCCCCTGCGGGGTAGAGGCTGAGCATAAGCACTGTGTGAGAGTTGCTTGGCTTCTGCATCGTTTAAATTGTACAGAAATATTTGAAGGGTAATAAAAACTGTCATATGCAAGATTAATCTTTGCAGTCCTATGGATTGTCATAAAATAATGAAGGGCAAGAAACTTCCTGGGAGCATAACTTCATTACTACTGAACCTTCTGCTCTTTTATCTCACTACTTGTTTTGATAATGTTGAAAAAGATACCTACAGACTCATGCTGGTGTAGCTGCACTCAAGAGTCTGCCCTGAATTCAGGATCAATCCCATGGAAATTCTAATTTAACTTATTTTCAAAGATGTAGGTGGCTGTAAAATACATGCATTTTTTTTTTAATGTCATAAACTGATCCTTCCACATACATTTCAGCCAGCTATAGCAGCCATTGAAATTTTTTTGATTGCTCATAGTGAATATTGTACCTCTGAAGGGGAAAAAATGCAAAGCCACTGCATCCTTCTTCTCTAAATGCTACTGTAGTTCTAAAAGCACGCAAAACTTACACACAAAGTAATGCATTGATGGGCTTATCTCTGAACTATACTACATCATCAGTGGGCACAAACCAACCCTTTCCTGCTCTCTGGAAAGAAAACCATGACCAGTTCTTGAGAAATTCCTCCACTGTATTACCTGAGGCTTCCAGTGTTTCCAGTAATTTAGCAGGCTCACAGGTTTATGCATTCTCTTACGATTACTCAGACTAAAGAAACTATATGACAAGCTGAAGGAACTACAACAGCATTATTTTGGCACACATGGGGACAGAAAAGCTCTCCAAAATCGGGAGCATTAAGGAGCTGAAAGCAATTATTCTTACAGAATGCAATTCTGCAGAATTTAATGCAAGCTCTGAGTAACAGACAAGGTGAAATGTTCCAAGGTATTTTTCACTATTCGCAGAACACTTTTAGTTCAAGGGCAGCTTGTTTCTGCTCTTCTGGATGCTGCAAACCTGTCATGCCATAGGACGGAGTTACAAGATAGATTCTCTTCAGTGCCAAGCCAGACACAGGAGGTTTCACCCTGTCAGCTGAGTTGATGCACTCCATGTGGAGCTGCATCATTCACTGGGTTGTCAAAATGCTCTAGTTCTAAGAGCACCCTATTGTGTCATGGCACTGCATGACTCCCACAGCTGAGTCCTGCCTCTGAGAAATTTGGCTCTAGCTCATGTTTTGGGAAGGCAGCACCACAGTCTCTTCTCTTGCATGCCAGAAGAAATGGGTCATTGAACCCCAGGTGGGACATTTTGTGCTGCAGCCAAAATGAGTCCAGTTTTAAGAGGCCAAAGAAGCCCTTTGAAGCTCCACAGCATCTCACATACTGGAGAGTTTTCTGCCTGGGGTCACAATGAAACCCAGTTTGCTGCAGAGACATGATCTGCAACTTTGCTGTCATAATCATGCAAGGTATGACAGCCACTGTGCATTCATCACTGGTGAGGCATGTTGCAGTTGGGATATATGTGGCAAGAATGCAAAAGGATGAAAGACCAGACCCACAAATCCACTACTTGAAGAAGCCTACAGAGACCTGACTTCATGACAATGAAACTGTAACATGAAGGTACTTACAGACATCTGGCAAAGGATTTCCAGTGCTTAGCCATTGCTTTCAAGAACAGAATATCCAGACATTGGGAAAGAGATGAAGGTATAGGTTCTGAATCACTCTCAGCATTCTAAACCACTCTTTCATACACTTTCATACGTAAGGTGTATGAAATAATATACTTTTGTACATTTGTCCTCAAGCAAATGTATTTTAAATGAATAGTATAGAAATATTGCAAACTATCAATAGGAAGAAATGCCTAAGTATTCATGCTGTTGCCATATAACTACTCCAGACACTATCCGTGTAACTCACAGATGAATTCAACTATTTAGTGAGTTTAGATGATAGTTAGAAGTAACCATTTATGCCACCTTTTTTTTTTCATCTTTATAAAGTCTTCACCCCTCATGCTTCCTTCTCATTTTAGTACAAAATATGCTCCCATGTTGAATGAGACTGCAAAGAAAATTACATGGTTTACAACAGTATTCAAATTATATTAATATTTTTTAAATTCTGTTTCTTGAAATGTGGTGAAGTCCCAATTGTTTCAGTAGAATTAAAAGAGAAAATGTGCATAGAAAGATAAGAGCAAAATGTTGAAATCCAGTCTTACTCAGCAAGCACATGTTCTACACTGGTCCATGGATTCTAGCTAAAAGCTTCACATTATTTCCAAATAATTGTTACCGCCCTGCAAATGGTTCCATTGCATGAACTTTTTAGATTGGGCACATAAGCAAATAACAGAGACGCATTTATTTAATGCTATAACTGAAACCAGCATATATTCAGTACAAAACTTCCCAAAGAACAAGGATGACCAAAAGTCTTGGTCAAAGTAATGAGGAAATGAGGCAAAATGTTGACAGTCACAGGAGACTGGAAACTAGACCTGAAGGCTCCCACACCCCAAGGCACAAGATGTACCAATCTACATCTTATCACAAAATCTTCCACTTCTGAGGGTGACTTCAAGACACCAAATCACATTTTATGCTTCTACTGACTGGGTACCTCACCAGCCTTTCTTAAAGATGCCCTAGAATAAAGCAGTACCCTTTGCAGCACCCTTTTAAAGCAGTTACAGTTTCTTGTTTGCTCTTGTTAAGAAAGCTCTGTTGTATCTGTTCTCCTTGCAAAGTTTCCCTTGACCACCACAACCAACTAAAAAATGTACATAATTAGCTAAATAATATACTGGAATAAAACTATATAATAACAACATTCTGTCTATAGCAGAGGTGGGATTGTTTTTTCAAGAATTGTTTTTCAGCTTTTCAACTGTTTTTTCAACTTTGTTTTTCAACTCCATAATACAGTAACACTAGATCAGTCAAATTAATTCAGAAGACATTATCATAGAATCATAGAATAGTTAGGGTTGGAAAGGACCTTAAGATCATCTAGTTCCAACCCCCCTGCCATGGGCAGGGACACCTCACACTAAACCATCCCACCCAAGGCTCCATCCAACCTGGCATTGAACACCGCCAGGGATGGAGCATTCACAACTTCCCTGGGCAACCCATTCCAGTGCCTCACCACCCTCACAATAAAGAACTTCTTCCTTATATCCAATATAAACTTCCCCTGGTTAAGTTTTAACCCATTACCCCTTGTCCTGTCACTAGATTCCCTAATGAACAGTCCCTCCCCAGCACCCCTACAGCCCTCCTTCAGGTACTGGAAGGCTGCTATGAGGTCTCCATATAGCCTTCTCCAGGCTGAACAGCCCCAACTTCCTCAGCCTGTCTTCATACGGGAGGTGCTCCAGTCCCCTGATCATCCTTGTGGCCCTCCTCTGCACTTGTTCCAACAGTTCCATGTCCTTTTTATGTTGAGGACACCAGAACTGCACACAATACTCCAGGTGAGGTCTCACAAGAGCAGAGTAGAGGGGCAGGATCACCTCCTTCGACCTGTTGGTCACGCTCCTTTTGATGCAGCCCAGGATACGGTTGGCTTTCTGGGCTGCAAGCGCACACTGCCGGCTCATGTTCATTTTCTCATCAACCAACATCCCCCAAGTCCTTCTCCGCAGGGCCGCTCTGAATCTCTTCTCTGCCCAATCTGTAGCTGTGCCTGGGATTGCTCCGACCCAGGTGTAGGACCTTGCACTAGGCATGGTTGAACTTCATAAGGTTGGCATCAGCCCACCTCACAAGCATATCAATGTCCCTCCGGATGGCATCCCTTCCCTCTAGCGTATCAACCGGACCACACAGCTTGGTGTCACTGGCAAACTTGCTAAGGGTGCACTCAATCCTACTGTCCATGTCACCGACAAAGATGTTGAACAAGACCGCTCCCAACACCGATCCCTGAGGAACACCACTGGTTACTGGTCTCCACCTGGACATTGAGCCATTGATCACAAGTCTTGGTGTGCAGCCATCCAGACAGTTCTTTATCCACCAAGTGGTCCACCTATCAAATTGATATCCAATTTAGAGACAAGGATGTGGTGTGGGACAGTGTCGAACGCTTTGCACAAGTCCAAGTAGATGACATCAACTGCTCTACCCCTGTTCATCAGTTCTGCAGCCCCATCATAGAAGGCCACCAAATTGGTCAGGCAGGATTTCCCCTTAGTGAAGCCATGCTGGCTGTCACCAAGCACCTTGTTGTTTTTCTTGTGCCTTAGCATGTCTTCCAGGAGAATCTGCTCCAAGATTTTGCCAGGCACAGAGGTGAGACTGACTGGTCTGTAATTTCCCGGGTCTTCCATTTTCCCCTTCTTGACAATGGGGGTTATATTTCCCTTTTTCCAGTCATCGGGAACTTCACCTGACTGCCATGATTTTTCAAATATGATGGCCAGTGGCTTAGCAACTTCATTTGCCAGCTCCTTCAGGACCTGCAGATGGATTTCATCACGTCCCATGGACTTGTGCACATTCAGGTTCTTAAGATGATCTTGAACCAGATCCTCTCCTACAGTGGGCCTAGGGTCTTCATTCTCACAGTCCCTGCATCTGCCTTCCAAGACTTGGGTGGTGTGGTCAGAGCCTTTGCCATTGAAGACAGAGGCAAAGAAGTCTTTCAGAACCTCAGCCTTCTCCAAATCCAGAGTAGCCAGTTCTCCTGATAGCTTCCTCAAGGGGCCTACGTTGTCCCTAGTCTCTTTTATTTGCAGTATTCCTATAGAATCCCTTCCTGTTATCTTTAACATGCCTAGATGAGTTTAATTCTAACTGGGCCTTAGCTTTCCTAACCTGGTCCCTAGCTTCCTGGACAACATCCCTGTATTCCTCCCAGGCCACCTGTCCTTGCTACCACCTTTTATAAGCCTCTTTTTTCCTTTGAATTTTCCTCAGCAGCTCCTTATCCATCCAAGGAGGTCTCCTGGCCCTCCTGTTGCACCTAATTTTAGCTGGGATACAACACTCCTGAGCTTGCAACAGGTGATCCTTGAATATTAACCAACAGTCTTGGGCCCCCCTGCCCTCTAGGGCTATATCCCATGGAACCTTACTAAGCAGGTTCCTGAAGAGGCCAAAGTCTGCTCTCTTGCAGTCCAGGGCAGTGAGCTTGCTGCATGCTCTCCTCACTATCCTGAGGATCTCTAATTCTACCATCTCATGATCGCTGCAACCAAGGCTGCCCTGGAGCATCACATTTCCAATCAGCCCTTCCCTGTTGGTGAGCACGAGGTTAATTCATTTATGTCTTAAGAAAATGAAAACTTAATAAATAAGGAGAGCTGGAAGACTTTGTTCGTAAGACAGATGTTTGGAACTCACCTTATAAAAAAATAGTATGACACAGGGAAGAGTTTCTAGTCATATTCACATGAATGACAACGAGAAAAGAATAGAGTTTAGATGTTTTGCTTGCCAAAGTACAGGTACAGTCCCTGTACAGCCTGCTGGATAACTCTAAGGAGGTGATGGCCAAGAAGAAGCAGAATGAATATTTCATCCTTGACTGGCAAAGTGGTGATTCAGTTCACTTCAGCTAAGCTGAAATGCAATCACAACCCATACTGGCCTTTCCTTAGAAGTCTTCCACAGTCTCTAACCACACTTTAAACTAGCCTTCAATTTGCTAAATTCATACAGGATCAGAATTATATGTGCCTCAGCTAACATGTTTTTCCAAAACATTTCCATAGCCATGGCAGTAAATCCCCCTTGCAACACAATCACCAACATGATGGGAGCAGAGGCTTGTGTCTCCCAATGAGCAACACATGTCATCTGGTGGACAAAATGCCCTCAAGGAAACTGTGTGGGTAAGAAAGCACAGCCAGGAGATGCCTGAGTGAACTCACAGTCGATAAAGGCCAGAAATACCCAGTTACCAGATGAAAAAAACCCCACCAACCCTGTGTTTGGACAGTCTGTATCCTTTACAGAAATGTATAAGATCCCTTTTGGAGGAGAATCTGGAATCAAAAATTCATATAGGTTCTACTGGACATCAAAACATAAAATAAACAAAATTACAGACTCAACAGGAATACTGGTCTTATTTCCAACTCCTCTCCCTCCTCCCAGACAGCCTTTCAACAATCCACAGGCAGTGTAAGTATCAGGTCATGCTGTTTTCTGTAAGAGCCCAGCATTTGTCCACCTTTCCTCCTGTTTCACAGTCACCCATCACTTCTGCTGTCAGGTGGCTGGACCAGCACAGTATATCTACACTCCAAACAATTGTTAAGCTGCTAATGAGCTGTGAAGACTGCTGCAGCTATTTTGGATCTATAGAACGGCTTGTGTGTCCAACAATTTGTCTGCCCCCACCCCACATCCTCCTAAATATTATATTCTTTGGTCCAAAAAATAAATTATCCCTCCTTACAAATCGCACCCATGAAACTCAAAGCACATTGCCCATGGCAAAGTGCGGTGCTGCCAAAGATGAATCAGGAAGATACAGCTCAGTGTTGCCCTCCAAGCGAGCAGCATCCCTACCTTCATCTGCCAACAGTCATTTCTAATTGTTTTCCATCCCTAACTAAATGCTGCCAGACAGGCCCTCCTCAATTCCACGTGATTTACTTAAGCAATGCAAATGATTCATCCTGCACAAGGTCTTTAAGGAATGTGGTTATTTTCTGTGCTTGTATTTACACTAAAAACTTCTCTATTGTTTATATTTCCTTTCACAGCCCCCAGACTGTTTATTAAAGCATCAAATATCAACAATGTCCTCCAGGCTGGTGATTTTCTTGGCTAACCATACTGATCAGACTGTGGCCAAACTCTGACTGAACTGTCAAATAAGACTGTGTCAAGAACTATTTTAAATCCCTTAGGGAGACACAGCTTACCCCAAAAATGCAATTTTTTTTTTTATTTTTATTTTAAAAATGTATTATGTGATTGTTTTGTTTCATTTAACCTTTTAAAAACCAATTTGTTGGCTTAAAGAAAGAAAAACTGACATATTCTGCCAATTCTCTCTCCCTCATTCATCTATTTCCTTATTCTATTGTCCCTCAAGTGCCTATTTCACTTGTTAACACTTAACCTCAGTATTTCTACATTTTTAGATGCCTATGCACTGAGGTAGTATTCACATACCCCAGAAGAGAGTGGATTGTACTGTGACAGCAAAGGAGTCAGTTCCCACCTGGCAGAGCTAACATAACCTATTCCTGAGGTGCTGCAACATCCTTCTGAGCCCAACTGAGCTATTGCCTAGGTGCTGCCACCAATCCAGCTCAGACACCTTTGCTCTGCTGTTAGGCTGACCTCTGTTCTGGAGTCCTTGCAGTGCAGATATACGTGAGTGCCAAGACACTGTTTCAGTCAATCAAAACCAGCAATGTTTCTAAAAGTCATAAGGGAAATCAAGTGCTGACTGCAGTTACCTTCAGGCATTCAGATGGAAATGGAAACATCACATGTACAAGCATACCCTCTGACATGCAAGATGAGATGCAGTTTCCTTTGTTATTGTCATGTTTGCTGTTTTGGCAGTTGGTTTTGGTAGTTGTTTTGTTGTATTTTTTTTAAATCACTTATAATTCCCCACTCCCTATCTCTACAGAGAACCTCCATAGTTCATCTCAGAGCCCATCTCTTCAATGCAGCAAAAATACTGATTTTAATACTGAAAGTTCCCAGTCTCTGTCATTTGACAAAGTAGCAGTTGTTGGCAGGTGGTCCTCATAAGGATTTAAACTACAATTGCCTCATTGCCTCTCATATATCTTAATACCTTTCTTGGAATGCTCATGGAATACAACCTAGTAAGGTAGCCCTACAAATACCCTTACATAGGTACAAGATAAGTATCTTCTACAGACTTCAATTCAGGGGATCTGCTGTTCAGCCATAAGGCAATTGCAAAGGTACTAGATTTTAATCCCTCTGTTCTGTGGAAAAAGCACATTATCCAAAATTATCATCTTCCATGAGTGACCATGACAGAGTTGTGGTTTGGTATGCAGATAAAGGAACTCGCAGCAGGAAAACAACACTGACTCTATTGGTGTTAACAATCACTGCCAGTGTACCACACTGTTCTGCTGTCCACAACATAAGTAGTGTGGAAAAAATTGAGAGAGATAAATCAGAGCCACAAGAATTACTAGAACACATTTCACCAGACTAGGAAATTGAAGCAGCTTAAGATATTTATCTTAAGGAGAAGGTCCAGGATAACAGTTTGCAAGTGCCGATAGGAAAATCCAGATTTGATAAGGAACCACTCAACTTTGGACATAAGACGTATAATTATGTATAACATTTGGAAATTGCAGTAGGTATTCTTATTGGAAATAAGATTATTTTCTTTTTAACATCAAGACCAATGAAGCTCTGGAAGAGTTTATGGGGCGGATTCCTTCTATCCATTTTTTCAGCTGATTTTTAGGGTTCTAAAAAACCCCATACTGTCAATAAGGAAAGGTTTGTGGCTTCTGTTCATGCAGGAGGTAAAATACACTCATGACAGCTTCTTTTGGTTTGAAAAATGAGTAAATTCATAGAAACTTGGAAGATATTTTGCAACATCTTCAAAGAGGTTTTTCTTCTTCTAGAATCACCACAAGTTAGGTCTGGAAATAATTACCATTATGCTGGAATTTGGTTTCAACTTTTTAAGAAAAATTATTCTGCCATCATCTTTGCAACCACTGGAGCAATATCTCTGAGTAACTTGAAAGAATGGAAGAAGAATGATGGAGAGAAAATAAAGGCAATATATTACCTTGCTATTCAACTGCCTAAGCCAAGAGCTAGCACATAAGGAGGGCATCTCCCATATCTTCAAATCATTTCATTTGCTAACTTTTACAGAGAAGGAATGAGTACCATTTAATTCACATTGTAGTTCAATAATGTCTGGGTTCTTCAGTTCCAGGAACCAAAACAACCCTAACACATATGCTCTGCAGCTGGTGTGCATCCTCTCTCTCATCTGCTCTTGCAGAGTGCTGCCTTCCCCTCTGCGACTTCAAAGCTGCTCCTCTGGAGTATCTGAAGAGCTTTGACTGTTCCTGTACCCTGTATTGCCCAGTGCCATGCAACATCACCATCTGGTGACTAACCCACAGAAAAGGAACCTGCTCTTCTGGTTTGATCTCCTCCAAACACACTGCAGCCTACCAACAGGTCTCCCTCCTCCACAGCCCAAGATGCCATGACGTGTGTGGCAGATGAGCTAACTTACCATGGCCTCTGGCAGGGAGGGCAGTCTCACTCTGCTACATGTGCCTAGGAACTAGGTGTCTGCAATCCAGTGGCTCCCAAGGGGCAGCCTGCTGCTACAGCCACAGCGCTGGCCTCCTCAGGCCTGTGACACACCAAACATTCCCTGCTTCAAATGTGTCCTCACTGGAGGGGAAATTATACTCACAGGTATAATAGATGGCTCAGAGGGACTATCAACAGCTGAAACCTGTCTCAATCTCAACAGGAAAGTAAGTCTCAGCGTGAATGCAGAAACTGCTGCCCCTATGGCCAGCAACTGCTGACATGAAGCTCTTACCATACGGTACCTCATCAGTCTCCTGTTAGATCTTAATAAAATATACTGGCAAAGATCAGAGAGGTCACCAACGTTAGAGAGCTGTCTGTGTCCACAGTGAAAAAGGAGAACGTTACCCCTGACCAAGGCCTGCAAAGGTCCACAACATCTAATCCATGGACTTCCTTTGCAGCAACAGATTTATTAATAACAGTACCCAAAACAGCAAGCTAACTCAGTGAAGATTAATGAAGATTTTGAAATCTATTTATAGCAGAAAGGGGTATGAAAAAGGGGGAGAAAAGTGAAGATGACGAAGGCTCTGGTTTGCCACATACACATTCTCAGATGGGCTGCAGGCTCCTTCTGCCTTTCCCCGAGACTCAGCGTTCATCCAAGGCAGAAACCATACCAATGAGGCTGCACAAATGTAGCTTCTACCTGCATTCATCCTGACATCTGGGGAAAGTACCCAGCTTGGCACCCCTTCTTTGCTGAAGTACAAGAGAGGACACCATCACTCTGCGAGGCCTGCCTGCCTTTGAAGACATACATAGTTATAAGACCTAAAAAGAAATACTGCAAGTATCTTGCAAAGGCAGAAGGAACCCTGCAAAGCCAGCTTCCCGCCAGCATAACATGGAGCACAGCCCAACACCACCGACAGAGCAAAGCAGGGGGAGTCTGGAAAAGACCAGAGTCTGAGCATGCTGCTGGCTAGTTACTGGCTTACAGCTTCATTTGTTAATTTACTTGTAAGAATCCAGAAGTGAAAAGCAGGCCATTTATGAAGGCATGAACCATCTGTACGTGGAAATTACTTCACCTATTCAGAATCCAATGGATAGTTTGAAGCATACAAACTAAAAATAAATAATAATAATAATAGCAATAATAATAATAAAGGCTATGAAATAATCTGGCAACATGCTGCTCAGGAATGAGCTGGGGGAAACATACCCCTGCTGATTATACATCTGATAGCTCCAAAAGCTGTGTTCTATATCAAACAAATCTGTACAGCACAAGTCTGTTTGCAAAAGGGGGAGCAGTTCTTTAATTGACCACTTTCAGTATGACGTAAGAGCTTTAAAAATGAGCAAGAAAAAGGAAAAAACAATACACCCTGAATCATGAAATTAACACATTTGCATTGCAGCTCATAATATAAATATATAAATGCTGTTAGAACCTAGATCTTTGCTTTACCACAGCACTTACATGTGCCAAAGTGTAAGGCAGTATGTGATACTGTTGAGCTATGCGAGAAAAAACCATTGCACCATGAAAAACAAAAACATAGAAAGCACGATAGATGTTTTCCTATTATTGTCCAACAGATGGCTACATTAAGAGCTTGCTGACATAAGAAAATTATTAACCAAGGTCAAAGGCTTCAGAATTTACTTTGACGGTATAATCAGCAAAAAGCCAGAAACATTCATTCTAATCCCAGGTCTGACAAAGCCCACTTTGTAACTTGGCTTGTCATTTAAACGGCTTGTCTAGCATTACACAATCAAAAGTCTGGGTGATGAGTCAGAATTTACTTCCTATATACGTGTATCTAGATTTTCCTTAGAAGCCAGGAATAAACACCAAGCCCAGCGATTTGTGAAATACTGTAAAACACAGAAACACCATATCTCTGAAAATTGTGTGATAAAGAGAAGTTCTTAAGAGTTTAAACTTCATCTTCATTTCCTATTTTAACAGAATGTAAAAACAATTCTCTAAAGAAAAGTGTCAGAAGAGGTTTTTTTATAGGCTTAATCCTGATTTTCACAATGTGTTAGAGCACATAACAACAGTCATAAAGATATTTCAAAACAAAAACTATTTTGTGGGTGGCATATATGGTTAAAAATACATTTTCCAGTGTTGTTACAAACTGATTTTCATTTGCTTCCCAAATTGAAGCATTAGCATCTTGTGCTGCACAATGGCCCCAAAGGGAGCCTCATTCTCTGACAGAGAGTAGGTCTACCAGTAGGAGCAGCACTAGAGGAACGTGTGGTTTGCTCCCTGCCAGGATAAGGCGGCCTCACAGCTCATTAAGCAGCAGCACTAAGTACTGCTACTCATCTCAGTGCATCTACTCTCACTTACACACATACGTCTGGGCATTATCAGAAGCTGAAATACATCTCTGAGTATGGGCTCTAGAGGTTAAAACAACTGGGCTTTTTCCAAATAACTGCACATCCAAAATACTTTCAAATCATTAACCAGTTGTCTTCTACAGCCCTGGAGATTCAATAGTTTCTGAAGTCAGTCAATTGACAGACCTGTGGTTCTGCTCTAGATGGATGGTGGCCAGCTGGAGCAAGATGGAAGATTTTCAGCTGGATCTATAACTCAGCTGACAGGGAAGCATTAAAGCATCTGAGATGATGCTTTTTCCTTGATGCCACTGCTGAGTTGTGAGCCATACAGGTTTTGATGCTGGCATCTACAGACACATCACAGGGGGTGTCCAAACCATGTAGTAGTATGGTGCATTTGATACAGAGCAGTGGTACATGAGAGGAGTAAATGTTCTTTCTCCTCTGTAGCTCCCACCAGCTTTGGATGTGTCTCAGGAGACTATGTGTTTCAAACAAATTTCAGAGCTAGCCAGGTCAGTAGCTGTCGCTAATGGGATCAGATGTAACCAGCAATGCATGCAGGACTCAAAAGAAGAGGCACCCAGGTGGAACAAAATAAGGGAACATCAGTGGGCATGTTCCAAACTAAAAGTAAAAATAATGAGTGTCCCTAAGAAGGATACATATGTCTCTTGATCACTGGCTTTTAGAAGAATGAGGACCAAGACCTCTATGTTTTCAATTCTACCCCATGATCAACCCCACAGTTACACTATGCTAAATGCAGTGACAACAGTTGAGAGTTCTCCTAAATATTTTATCTTCAGTATTTTAAACAAGTCCTGAAGACAACAGAAAAAATCTGTTCTTTTCATACTTAACATTAAATGCAACTTAACTGGCATACAGAAAAAAAAGGTTAAAAGCCCTGTAACAACCAATGTAACTTTTCATTTAACAACTTCTTTAAGCATACAAGCTTTTTAGTCATGTGGATAACTGTTTCTAAAACCACATGAACAAAGTGGTTTCAGTCCTTCATTTTAAGAACAAAGGCAGTGTAATCTATTCAATAAATATCTGATGATGTAGTTTAATGACATGTGAAAAAGGGCCTTGGAACAGCCTGGGGAGCATGTGCTAGCAAGAGCAAAGATTCCCATGTTCCTGTGAAGGAATAAAAACCATGCCAGGCCACTAAGAGCCATTTGCAAAAATGAAGCCTTTAACAGCAGAGATCAGGTAGCAGAATATCCTAAATTCCAGCATCTACATTAGGAAAAAATATATTTCTGATAAGCTACTACAGAGAAAAAAAAGAAAAAAAAATCAAGCAAGGCAAAGAGCATAAATGCACAGTAATCTCAGAGACCTTTCCCTCCAAGAATGAATGAAAATTGGGGTGTAGGAAAAAAAGTTATTGCTAGCCCCATACATATAGTGGTATTTGCAGGCTCTATTTCTTGTATTATGTAACACTTCAAACACTAATATTTGGGTAGGAAATGACTGCCTGTACCTGAAATAAACTGTTATTGCTTAATTGCAGCCTTTTATTACAATCTGCCTCTCCTCTCCATGTTAAACATTTAAAGGACATCCGGGGAAAGGCTTAGAAAGGTTTTTGATACAGAAAAATTACTCTAATAGGCATTAAAACCTGCACAATAAAATTACCCCCATTTTAGAACTATTTGATGTATTTACTTTTTTAATATTAGCCACAAGAGGGAGCCACTAGTACTGGAATGCCACTACCACCCCCTCCCCCATCAAAACCAAGCTGTGGAGTGAAAAACAGCGGTTTATACAAAACACATTCTCGAGCTCCCCGTGAGATATTTTCATACGCATTTCAGGAGAATTAGGACCACTAGCTAAAGTGTAAATGGAAAGTTTCAGTTTCTTCGCATGTGAATTCAGATTCACTTCTTCGTATGTGAACTTGAAGGTGAGAAGCGTGTTTATGACGCATAACATAATGATCCAGACAGCACAGAAAGAGCTTGCAGCAAAGTTTCATTCACTTCAGGGCACCATCCCACACTCACAGCCTTCAGGAGTGGTACTACCAGTTTGCTGTTTAAGCTGAATTACCCAGCCTTCAGCTTACACAACCTCTTCCAATAACAAGCAAGATGCGTGCACAACAGCCAGTCCCCTGGCTGTGTACCTGGCACAAAAGTAAAGTACTTTTGCTCAGTCCCCTGCAGTGTAAAAGCTGTGCATGCTTGACAGGGCATGACCAGGCAAGCCCGCAGGCCTCGAACAGGGGACCATCAGCAGTCACACTTGCAGGCTCCTCTGGCACAAGGGGAAATTCTGCTTTTTAGGCTGCGTGGAGAGCGCAGAACCTCTGTAAAAAGCAGCCTGGCACACCTCAGAAAGCTTTGCAGTCCACTCTCTGTCCACACCTTCACAGCGTGAGCAACCTGGAGGCAGACTACACACTACAGATCCGGCATTCACTTCTATAAATGTCTTACAAGAAATTACAATAAAATTACTGAAGGGTCTGAACAAAAATCAGCTCTGTTCCTTTTCCCGACTTTAAGGTCAGGACAGGAGTGCTTGGCTATTAGCCTCTATCACCTGTTTTTCTTGTATTTTTTGCTTTACACATCAAATAATCATATGCAAATGGCCTTGTAAAAATAATTTTAAGCTTCACTAAGCAGAATTTACGTTTGTGGAGAGCTGATTCATATTGGAAATAATATTCAAGCAAAGCAGATTTAGCATATTCTTCTCTTAATAATTTGCCTACAGGAAAAAGGTTATTCTGTCCATTCCTACAGTTTCACAGAAGCTCTTAAATGCTGAGAACCAGATCAGAAATACCAACCTCTATTTCAGTGACTTTTCATGTGTTACACTTTGCTTTTCTGATACACCCTCTGCACCACAATATTTGTGAGAAGTCGAAAACTACCATTCTCATTATGAAGAATATTTATATTCATCTGGTAAAACAAACTACTTTCCCAGGATGTTTTGTAATCACACTTCATTTCCACATTCTGCATTTCTATCCAGATGTTCATTTTGTCCTGTGAGTCTGCAAATGACTACTACTGACACAAGCGCAGAAGATGAGCTTGCTTCACATGTACCAAAAAAAACCCAAACAAGCAAAGAAACTGAGCACAAACTCACACACAAACAAAACAAAAAAATCTGTTGAGAGTTTCTGCTGGCCTAGACAATAAAACAATTGTAGCACTAATACTGTCGCAGCACCCAAAATAATTCTCGACATAATTGGTACTTTGAATTGTCTACTATTGAATTGTACTTTGAATTGTCTGGTGATTTATGATATGGAATGGTTTCAAGTCCAGATCTTACTGAAAGACTGCTTTCATAATCATGATTTTTGTTGTTGTGAAACTTCCTAAATTCTCCCAGCTACAGTGCAGCTACAATAGAAGCTATTAAAAAGTAAAGATTTATCAGCTGTTACAAAGAACTTGACACAAAAGATCTTCTTTGTGCACAGGCGGCCACACAACATAGCCCATAATAAGTCTAGAAGGCCAGTGAAGAGAACCACTGGGTACCCACATAGGAATATCCTTCGCATTTATAAATCCTGTGACATCCTATTCACACAGAAGACCAAACAGGTATGAGACAAGCGGGGGCAGCACCCTTCCCACCTGTATTTTCCACACTAGTCTTATTTCAGCTTTGATTAGCCTTTGAACAAGCAACAGGTTGTCGGCACTAAAGGGGCCCTATATCACCCAAGTTTAGTCCTTCTGGAAATGAATTTACCTACCCATTAATGCATTCCTGACACTTAAAGATGAAGACTACAAGAAACACTACCAACTCTTACACTTAATGACATCAAACATTCCACTACCTCAGCTAGGAGCAGCCTTTCCCCAGATCACAGCTAAGCGTACATACTGGGCACATTCTTCCTCTCTTCCTCAGACCCACCAGAAGCATGCCAAGGCTGGGGATAAAGGAGGACTCTGTGCTGGAGACAAAAAATCCCTTTTCTAATGTGCCTGGCTAGTTCACTCTGCTTATATAGTCAGAGTTATGGCTCCAAGAAGAACTTCCCCTCTCATGTCCCGTGACACTGGAGGACACATACTGCAAAAGAGAGCATTGCCAGTGTGAAGGTCAATTCATTGTCCTCTCTTGGAAAATGTGCCCTTAGTTCTCTCTCCTGTTTGCCTTGTGCTCTGAAATAATGGCCCCAAAGGCCAAATAAAGACTACAACTTCAGAGATCTTTTGTGCCACATATAAGATTAGTGATGAGCACTGTCCTCTTCTTCACAGACCCAATGCAAGGCATTTGAATTAGCTCAGGCAAGGTGGGAGGACCTTGTAAGGTACAATGTAGGAAGCAGGCCACTCATTTTAGCTGTACTGCTCACTTAGAGCTTAATGCAACTTAGAATTTTTGCCTGGCTAAAAAGCTGAAATCATGTAAAACCGTCAAGTTTTACATGTTTCCATCCACAAAGAATAAACTGACCTAGATTCTCTCATTCTTAGATTCCCTCACGGTTCTGGCCAGGTTTTCGGAGGGTTGCTAACCTTGGCTGAGTTAAAGGTTTATAATGAAACACTAAAAACCAAGTACGTTTGAGCTGGTTTGGATTTTATTATGAATGTTTTGGATGGCTGTAATGTTAGAGTCAATTCAGACATTCTGGGTACTTTTCATCCAAAAAAATTGCTGCTTGGAAAAAAAAATCCCATGTTTACAATAAATTAAAATCAATCATTATTTTGGGCCTGATTCTCCACTGCACCATTCCAGCACAGCATCTGGTTTAAAACTAGGTTCCTACACTTGCAGTGAACGTAACTTGGTTTCATATCCTCTTACTCACTACAATAATGAAAAGAAAACATTTGTGGAAAAATTTACTTGCAACTTCAAAAGAATCAGAAGCATAGGGTGACAGACACAAGGGCAATGAGTAAAGAAATACAATACTCAGGGAAAAGTCAGACAAAAATAACTCTGGGAATCCAAAAGATATCAGAAGTAGTGAAAGAGTCTACAGTTTAAAAGACAGTTTCTTCAAGCTTGTGAGATGGCTCACCACCTTGAGATACATATGAAGATACCTTATTAAGCTAAAGATTGAGGTAATGGCTTCTCATTTAGCCGAGAGCTTCATCCTCAGAAAGTTTAAGCAACATACCCCAGCTGCCAATCCACACCTCTGGAAGAAGTTGAAAGAAACTTACCTGAAGTACTGGTGACGCAAAGCATCACTTTTAACATGCTGCTAAAGCAGAAAAGGCCAGCTCAGAGGGCTCAGAGTAATTAGGCATTAATAGTATGAAGACAAATGAAAACTATTGTAAAGACACCATACAACTGGCTAAATAGTGAAGCAAGTATTTTTAACACCTGAAGTTTTTTCATACTTTGCTTGATAGGCTCCCATGTTCTGTCAGTATGTAGTGTAGACTGATTTTTGCCCTTTGGTCGGAACAGTGATTTCAGGTAAAGATGCAGTAGGACAGAGGGAGGAAAGAGGAAAAAAAAATGGGAGGAGGATGATGCTAAAACTCTTATTTCAGAGTTCTTCAGGTATCGGACCATGCATATGCTACCTTCAAAGCTTTCTTGCAGTTACTGTAATTGTTCTTTCTAAAGTAAATTTCTTTCTCCTGAAGAAAAACTTAAACACACTCTTCCACGTTCAACTCCCCTAAAAATGAGGTTGCAAGAAGTGATTCCACAGCAGGAACAAAATATTCTGCACTACGCTAATACTGTGCATACCTTAACAATAGACAGAACATTCAGCAATGCCTGTTTTCACTTACAAAGAGGGACAGAGTAATTCTTAGTTAATTTTGTCTGCACTTTATTGAAATAGTTATGAAAAGAGGAAGAAAAAGCATGCTTCGAACTTTGCCAATATCCAAACAAAACAAACAGCAGCAGGGTTTTGTTTTCACTTAAGTTTCATTATACTTCATATATAGAGAATTAGTGCAACTTAAAACTGGTTTGTATTTAAACCCATGTGTATGACAAGAGTGGCCAACATGCTCATTTGCGAGTGGAAAAGTCTTATTGCTGCCATTATTTCCTAGTGTAATGTGTTTTCATATGTTCTGGGAATCTTTTTCCTAAAACAAAAGTAAACCTTAACAAATTAGCAGACCTGAACTGAAAGCCCAGTCAAGAAATCTGAACTTTAGGGAGTTTGCAACTGGCTTTACGATTCTATGGCTAATGCTTCTCTGCTACGATAACTGAACTTGGATAACACTGGCAAGAGAACACCAGTCACACACAGTGCTGATCTGGAACAGAACAGGCTAAGCAACCTTGGCAGGGCTTTTGCAACACTCTGGAGAACAAAGAGACAGCCAGGAGCAAGCTATGTTTTCACCAAGTCAGTAGAGGTTACTCATCTGCAAGCTCTTTTATTCCTTCATGCTGGTTGTGCAGTTTGGCAGCTGTGTCATGTCCTCTTTAATTTCTGTTATGGACCACTGCAGGCAACTAACGTATACAGCCTTAATGACAATCAGCAAGAGAAAACAACTAAATTCAGCAAAATGCACCAACTGTAGGTATCTTGGATAAAAACAACCCCCAGCCAAAACGTGACTGGTGTGTTGCACAATGCATTCATGATGGCATGGAATTTTTCTAGAAAACATACACACAGGGAGAGAGATTAACTGTCCCTGAGTGGGAATTCAGGGTGTCCAGTCATTTACAGGTAATCCGTTCAGCACTTCAAATAAGCAATCTTAGAAAGAATTAGCATTATATGAAGCAGCTAACTGATGCATGTTAAAGTTCAGACAATTCATGAAGAAAATGCATGTTGAAACACTATGCTTTACTTCTTTGTTACCTGCTCTACTTGCTTCCTCATCCCAGTTTTACACCATGCAGAGGAAGATGCTAAAGAGTAAGGTGAATGAAAGGGCAATTAGGTTTCCAACTTCTACTGAAGTAGAAAATTCAGGAGAGCTCTCCTAAGTCAGCTTTCTATAGAGTGTATATTAACAATTACTCAAGAACTTTTAAGACAAAATCAGCCAAGAAGACTCTGTAAAGCAAACATGGCCTCAGGTAATCTGACTTCGCAAGGAATCACAGGACAGCTTCCAACAGTTTAACTTGAAATTCCTCAGTGGTATTTCTGCATAAAGTCATTGTTGAATCATCCAACATATATTAGATCTCTCTTCCCACAGTTCTCATGCCAATTTGCCAAGCAAGCAAAATATTCCTTTATCTTTCTCCACACCCTGGCCATCTTTCCACTAAAAATCAGACAGGAGAGAGCATAGCAAATAAACATGGCAGGCAACACATGTGACACTACTCATCACCCTCTGCTTATAACACAAGCTGTGATCGTGAGCCAGTAACCTAAAGGCAAAAGGCTCCATGTTTCATCAACACTCCTACAGAACCTGCTTCCTGCCTCATTGATAGCTTCAAAAAGAGCAACAACAGCAATCTGGGAAGCACCTTCCACAGGCAGGGTGACTGTGAATTTTCCACTACACACATACAGATATGATACAAAGTGGATGGGTATCAGAATAAACACGAATAAGGCAAAATGTTAAGATAGAAGAATTGATCACAAAACTGAATTAAAAATTTCCAGAACTTCCACAAGGCTTTTTAGGATGGGAATAAACTTGTGACAGAAAAAAAAAAAAAATTATAACTAGAAGGGGTCTTATAGGACTATTGAAAGCAGAATGCTGTTGAAAAATATTGCTCAAGAGCCCTGGCACTTAAAATAAAACATTGAAAACAAAGACAAAGCCATCAGTTTCAAGACACTAATAAACCCTTAAGATAAAATAAACTGCAACTGAAGAAATATGCAGGTGACGTTCTTTAGGAGACAGCATGCATGCATTATTACAGTCCATAAACATTTGGAAAAAGCAATTTGGTCTCATTTGTTCCAGTTCATTAATCTCCAAACAGAGAAACTTATCTTCTCAAGCCAAGACTAATGAAGAAAGAATGTCTTCAGCATAATAGGTCAAATGTAAACAGGTTTAAAGTTACATCATTCCCAATATGTTAGAAATGACCCTACCCACACGATTGTTCACACTCATCTTCCTCTTCTGGAAGAGGAAGTCCAGATCTGACTCCAAGTTTCCTACCCTAAGTTTTGTTCCTACCCAAAACAATTACTGATTAACTGAGTACATGCAATCAGCTTACTCTGGAGATTTAATAACACTCAGTCATATCACTGTGACTGAAAAAGTAGTTGATGGTTTTGTGTTGCTTGGAGAGCCGTACGTAGCAAGATTCTCCTTCTTGGGAACTGAATGATGACTCTGCTATTAGTACTGTTATGGCCCTACTCCTGCTGCTCCTTTGCCATTTCATTCCTCTCTACAATTCTGCAGTTTTGCCAAGGATTGGGTAAAAGTTGTCTTGCTTGAAGGTCCTCAAATGTTTGTTTACGTGTCTATTCTGCAAATTCCTTTATTCTCTTCTTTCCTTGCATAACTATACAACGGTAGTGCATTAAGACATGAGATAGAATGAAAGTTTTGGAATAAAACCTAGAGAAAACTCACTCCAGCCCCCCAAAAACCCAAGCCAGACAAAAATAATAGACACACACAAAGCAAAAACCTTACCCCACTGCCCTGAAACCCACTCAGCTAGATAATGCAATGAATAACGAATCAAAGCACGTAAGTTGTTGGTGACAGATACTCCTTCAAAACTCCAGAATGAATCCAAATCAGAAAGAAAAAAAAAAACAAAAAAGATCAATAATTATGAGAGGCATTTCACAAGAAAATTTACAGATCTCAACAACGGTAAAGACAAGCTGGGATTTTGATTAAATTTCAGCCAGAACCTTTCTCTCTGTAGCTTCTGATTTTGTAGAGCCTCGTATGCACATACTTGGGTCATACTATGGCTACTAGAGGTTCAAAGTCTGCAAATTTCATGTCCACTGAGCTCATTGAACAGCACAAGCAGCAAGGTACCAAATCCCTTCTGAGAAGAATGAAGGATATCAGATTTTTCCTGAACAGTCTGTACACTCGGCGTATTGCTGGAAAAGGCATTCCCTTCCCCCATCGTTAGCAAAACAGTTATCACTTCACTTCTCAACAAATTTGCTGGCTTCAGCATGCTTAGCTACAAGAATGCAAGCTGTATGCAAATAGCCTAATTACTTTATCTATTAAATCTAACCTAACTTGAATAAAGTCCGATTGATTATAACTTCAGTGTTTTCAGAGGACTTCTGTTTCTAATCAAGATTTTACATTAGAGCTATCCTTTCATGCCACATATACACCAACATAATATTCTTTTTTTCACCCAAGTTTAGGAAGTTAAAATCTTCCTAAGGACTATCTAGACCATCAATTGAATTTGCATTTCAATACCATGACAATATCAGAAGATGTTATATAACTGCTATTTCTGTGACTATGTCACTGAATATACCTTTTGCTATTGCTTAAAGTACTTGGGGTAGTCAGTGCTACACAAGTACTGAAAACAGTCATTTGAGTTGGGCAGTAGGACTTCTGCTGCTGAGGAAACAACAGTAGAGCCAAGAGCATGCTCACCTGCCAGCCAGTGCGACATCACACATTGAGGTTAACCCACCTCACTTGGCATGGCTAAAAGAGTCTGTCTCCATGTCACCTTTACCCTTCAATTAAGTAAGTGTAGGCAGCAACAAGATGTCCCTAGGACTGTTCGTTTTGCAAGCAAAACAAGCCCTGTTTTCTCAGCATTTGCTCACAGGTGAGTGCTCCAGCCTCTGAACATCTTTGGTGCTCCACTTGACTCCACTAGGCCAGTGTATTTTCTGGACTGGGGAGTTGAAACCAAACACAGTACAGGAGGTATGGCTTCACAGGTGCCAAATGGGGAGAAATTAGTACTTCCCTCACTTTGTTGACCATGCTTTTGGTAATGCAGCCCACGATGCTGTTGTATTTTTTCAGTGCCAGGGCACACTGATGCCTCAATTTCAACAGTGTCTACCAGCTCCCCTCTGGCGTTTTTATGCAAAGCTGACTATTAGTCAGCTGGCCTCTAGCTTGTGCTGTTGCATGGGGTTATTCCAGGTACAGGATTCGACATTTGTTTTTGCTAAACACTGTGAGGTCCTGCTCAGGCCATTTATCTAGCCAGTTGATGTCCCCCCTGCCTTTCAGCATATCAATCACTCCACTGACTTTGGTATTAACAGCACTCTTGCTGAGGGCATACTCCATACCGTCATCTAGGTTATTAACTTGGATATTGGTCCCAGTATGAGTCCCCAAGTACCAGGGATACCACTGGTAGTTAGCTAATAGTTGAACGTTGTGCAGCTAATTCACACTGTAACGTATAATCAAAGACTTCATTAAAAATCTTCTTTATGAAAACATCTCTGTGTTTATCCTAGCAGAGGCTTGTTTTCCTCAAACTACAAGTCCATGTGGCACAAGTTCAGGACTTCATGTTGCTCTAAGTTAACCAGGAAGCCTCACATATCATCAGTGATGCCACAGCTCAGGGAATGAGTTACACTGCTTGGAGTTGCTTTATCAGAAGTGCAAGCTCTAAGACAGTCTGTCAAGACTTGCACAGAAAGATAAACAGCTTCATAGTCATCACCCTGAATCGGTGCAGTGGAGTATGTATGATAGGGATCCTAATGTCCAGACCCACAGCTGAAGCTTTCTTTTTCTCCAAAGGCAGGCTGCTGCACATGCAGAACTTCTGCTCTCAGGTCCAAGCAAACCTACTTCCACTCAATTCCATTTGTTGTTGAATGTTACTTGGGAGACCTGTAATACTGTAATAATGTCAAGTATGAGAGGTTCTTAACTGAGGAAAAAAACTAATTTAATAAGGTCTAACTTTTTCATCTTCAGAAAATTGACAGACCATGTCTGCAGGAGGTAGAGGGAGCTTATGAATTACCTGGTTAGAATGCAAAGCCTTCTACTTCTACTTCAGCAATAAATTAAATTTTCTAATCCAGCCCCTCATATACTTATCACACTTGAGAGCTTCCTGATGCTATTAAAAAAGATTTTTAATAGATTAAAAGCTCTTAACTTTGATTATTACCTGTAATGGATGTTTCTATAGAAATATACTTCTACCATGTACAAACAACATTAGTTTGAGAACCTGAGCTCTTAGCAAACACTGCTTCAAACTGCAAAGAAAGGCTTCGGAGGCCGGTGCCTCCAGCAGCAGGAGCACATGAAAGGTATTTGTCTTTGTGGTTCTGAGGGCTATGAAACAGCAGAAAGATACTGCAAGACAGCTTTCCCTACAGAGTCCATCATCTTGGAGAAATCAGCGACCACTCTTCTGACCTGTGAAACAGGTATAGTCACCTCTACAGTTGTGGCACCACTGGAACAAATCACGGCTAAGGTTTATTTTGCAGTGCTGCATCTTTTGCACAGCACAGAATGTGGTGGCTCAACTCTGCTGCCACAGAGCTGCACATCTGCAGCCTTGCTGAAAACCCACTGAATGTTAAGCACTCACAACGTGCCTCTGCTGAGGCATTTGGCAGTGTCTTTTTTCCTGCAAGGGGCTCTTTCTGCCCCAGATACTGAGTAAGTCACAGGAAACAATCCAGTCAACGGAATATTATTCTACTTCACACTAGGTTAAAAACATATCTCTTCAAAGATGTTTTTCTGAAAACTGGGATTTGCCTTACTCAATGAGAGACTGGATTTGGGTGCATGTCTTCCATGTCTCAGGCAAATACTTTTAGCAACTGAATTTCTGGATATTGCAAAAACAGATGGTACCTCTGCTTCCCCAGACACATGTATTCCTATTAAAAAGTTTTGGTTCCAAAAAGTCAGCATTTTCCAAGGGAAAAAAAAAAAAAAAAACAAACAACTAAAAAAACCCCCAAAACCTCTTATCAGAAACATTTTCAGTGTCAATAGTCAGCATAGTGCCTTTGACATCATCTCAGAAAATATTAGGCCACTTAAGTGCTTTATCTCCCCTCATTAAATTTCAAATTATTAAATGGAATGGAAAACCAAGATCCTGGTCCAGCAACACACAGACACGCTCTCTGAATCAAGATGATGAGCTTTATCTGTGGCCATGCCTTTGAATTAAACTCTAGGATCAAGTACCATAACTTTGCATCCAAATTTTTTATTGTTAAGCCCATCCAGAAGGCAAAAGGCATTTCTGTGCAAGCCATCTGCTCTTCCTTGTCTCCAGTTCCACGGTACATTACTGACAAGTCTTAGTGATGAATTTTGATAGCATAGGCAATTAAACATATACAATGTGTGGACATGCAGTATTTTATTTTAAATATACATACATGTATACACACAGTTAAAAAAAAACCTCATTGGAAAACCAGGAAGAAGGGAAATTGAAATACAGAATGTTTTTAAAAAGCATGGATTCAAACAATGTGGAACTGGATTATGCAGAAGAGTTTGAATTCATTATGTCTGTCAGTCTGTGCCATGACAGATGTGGAAAAAACTACTTGGAAGCAGCTTAGCTGCTCACTGCCTGCTATAAACATGATCTGTGCAATCACCCGACTTCCATGAAAATACTGATTGACAGAAAAGTTTCTTGCTCAGAATTTAAAGGAAAAAAAAAAAAAAAAGAGAACAGAATTTAAAAATAATACTAAAAAAAGCCCTATACCTTTGCAGCACTATAGGAAGACCAGCCCAATCTTCCTAGGGAACTCAGGTTTCAAGCCCACTGGAGACCTTCTAGAAGCAGATGCATTACACACTTTAGAAGCCTGAGAGAAGGCTGAGCCATCTCTGCAGACCTCACCAGCATCCCCTCCTGGGAAAGCAGCTAAGCACAAAAGCATCAATTTTATATCTAGCCCTACTTTCTCTTCTCACTGGTGTCATCTGGAGGGCAAGCACTCCCACACTCACCTAACACTACATAAAGTTCATATCCTTCACTGCAAACACATTTTATTTCTTCATTTATTTCTATCTTACCTGCTGACAGCTGCCACTCAAACTATACTAAGTTGATAAACTCATTTACTGTACACTTAGCTAACAGAAGTTAGCAAGCTCTTTGTAGAAATAGAAGCTTTGTAGAAGTTAGCAAGCTCAGAAGAAGATATGATCACATTTCCACTCTCACAGGAAAATACAGGATCTTTAATAAGTCTCCCAACTCTTTGGCTTTAACTGTCACTTCTATGATCTGTGAGATTTAACCACCAGGCTTGTATAGTAAGTTATGCTAAGAGCATAACTTGTTGCTACTCAACAGAAGAATCCTTTCCTCCCTCCTTCCCATACCAGATTTCTAATTAAGGAGATTAATCCGTCTCCTGCTTTGTTTAAAATATGCATTTAACATGCAACCGTTACACATTAACATTATTAACTGACAATAAATACATGAGCATATCCTTCCCTCATCTACAAGGATCCTTAATACCTCCTGCAAGCAAGCAACGGCTGCTGTAACTCCCCCCGCGACTTCCACAGCAGTTCACATCAGGTATCTCACAGGCTCAAGTCTTTTAACAGGTTTGCATAAATAATGAAGTTAGTGAGGAATGCTCTTCCCCATGGAGCAAAGTTATGCCTCATCTGAAAACTGCTGAGTGCTGTTAATTAATGTTTTCTTGCCTCTAAGGGTCATCTCATCTATTTCTACTCATTCACACAGTGAGACAAGTAGCTGCAGTGGTAGTGAGTGCCAAGGAAGAAAGGGTGTTGTCACCAGCCATGAGAGGTGTGAAAAGGACCCTGTGTGGGTCTAGGAATAGGATGTGCACATCCAGCACCACTGGCAGAAAGATGTTGCAGTGACAAACTACAGAAAGCTTTTCTGTGTAAATGCACACACCAGTGCAAATTACAGTCACATAAAATACACACTTCTATTGTTATCTAAGATGAAATAGTCATGAATTAAAGGAGATTACTAAACCACATACATATTCAAAGGTGACTCCATTGCAGGGAATGCAGCACTGGAACAGAGCACCATGCATGCACAATTATGAGATGTGACAGGCTAGGGGCCAGGGTGTTTTGGTTTTAGTTTGGTTTGGATTGTTGAGTATTTGGGTATTTTTATTTTAGAAACGATTGACAGAAGATGCAAAAGAGAAGTGGTATCCTATAATAGACTTTGGGGAAGATTAGAGGGAAAGAACAATAGCTCAGGGAGAACAGAAGAACTGTTTTGTCTGATGCTCTGCCAAGCTTGTGTTAAATAACAAAACAAAGTCCTAAAAGAATTCGTTAATATGGCAACAAGTCTCTCCTGGACTGATGAAAGATAAGGCTATGTAAAGCACTGCTAATCTATTTGAGCACCAGTTTCTGCTACTCAAGTTAAAGCTATAGCTCTTGGCTGTGGAAACCTTCTCATTTGTCAGGGTCTCCCTCTCCAGCACCAGTGAGCCTGCAGTAGCCCTTGATGTGCTGTAAGTTCATCTGAGCAATTTCCAAATCTTTTCAGAGGACTAACTCTTTCTAAAGTCACAAATGATTATCTGGCGCAGCTCCAGCCTCCTAGACAAAAAATGACTACCTAACTATAGAAATCAAGGTATGCCTTATTAAGATCACACATTTTTTTTAGAAGAGCTCCTAGCTTGTTCTGACTCCACTAAAACAAAGCAAGCAATAAAAAGTATTCTTCTACTGAAAGTTTTCTTTGTCCTGTAAGCTATCCAGCCATACCTACCCACCTGATTCAGGTATTTATGTTATTTTATGGAACCACTTCTTAGTGCAGTAGATAAGCACAGGCTCTAGCCCAGAGAATTTATCCTCTTATAGCCAAGATACAGTGAAGTGAGATGGGGAAGAGTAACTGGGGAATGACAGTGAAGCTGTGTAGTTACGAAATGGTGCAAGACTGGTAAAAAAATTGTAGAAGGGTGCTGCTTTATACAACATATTGTGATATTCTAGATGATTGAAATGGTGTACATAGGCAGTTCAGGCATGTCATGGATGAGAAAGGGGCAATTTACATTACTTATCTGGATTAGGATGATTTGACTTTATGGATCAAAACAAAGGCAAAATCCTTGCTCAAGCACAGCTATGCAACTAAATCAGTGTCATGCAAAGCTACATCCTAAATTTCCATGAACTGTCAAGAAAATGAATTAAATTCAACTTTGGAGCAGTGCCTAGGGAAGGATTTCTATATGCCACTGCTTTCCATGATCTCCAACATATGGTTACTGAAAATCAGATTGTTTTGCTCCCTTCCTTTAACACAGCTTTCTGAGTACATTTGTTTTCCTCTCTCTTCTAGAGCAAAACTTTCAATGCGAAAAGACGTGAAGAAAGAATCTCCCAGCTACAAAGTGTCACATGCTTAAAGCAGCAACTCCCTCCTCTCCTACAAGCACCCCAGGACAGCTTGTAATTTTCTCAATCACCAGTGTACATATGCAGCTCAAATCAAGGCTGTGAGGAACTTGGCAGCATTTACCTTCACAGGCTTGCCACTCCCAGAAATTTGTTGCTTTCTAACCCGCATTACAACACAAAAGCAGCAGCCAGAAATGCCCAGTTTTGTTTGACTTAAGGGTCACAAAGATGTGAAGATGCACAAACTTGTATGGTTAAAGTGGAAACTGAACGAGTCACCTAATTTCTCAGAGACTGACTCAGGCCCAGATCCTGTAAAATCATTTTGGAGAAATGGGGATTTTCTGTTCCTAGGCCAAGTTTCAGGTTAGGATTGGAGACCAGGCTGATGTTTGTATTCATTTCCCTGTATCCAGTTCCTGTTGAGTGCAAGGAGACACCACCCAGTACTAATGCGTTTAAGTGAGTTTAGCAGAATTTGTGTCTTTAGTGTTTATAGCTTACAAAATAAAGCTACAAATTGAAAAAGCTTATTTTCTCTTTTTCTTTTTAACCAGATTTTATTTTCTACTGTCTAAGGACAAAGGCAATTACAGGATTTGGGTTTTAACACTTATAAACTTTCAGTGCTGTTGTGTGACCTTCAAGACTCCAATGACCTTAGAAATAAAAAAAAAGAAAATAAAATTGCAGTCAACATTTTACAAAACCACTGCTAACACGGGTCACTAATGGCTCTTAAAACTTTCCAAAAAGCAGAGATGCTGGGAAAACATTAAAAAATAACTAACCTGGCCCCAAAATATAAACAAAGTACTCGACTTAGACTAAAACAATGCTGAGATTTCATACTCTGTTATCCGCATACAAAACACCAGGGAATTAGAATATGGACAAGGAAGGGAATATGACAGGACAAAAAGAATCTCCTATCCTAAACTGTACCTCTATGAAAAGGGAGAAAGTGCTTTAAGCAGAAGTGTATGTATGTGAATTCTGGCTACATCTACAGCTGTGTGCTGCAGCATCCAGACACTTGGTGATCTGCCATCACAAATAAAATGAGTAGTTTGCCAGTAACATACCAAACATTAGTGGTGTCTAACGTAAGTATAGGTTTTGCTCACAATAGCACTGTCAAATGACAGCAGGGCTTTTATTCAACTGCTTGCTTTCCTTTCTCACTGTGGAACAACTGCCTGCCCAGCTATTGAATATTATATACAGATAAATATGTTTGTTACATGCATATAGAAAGCCCACAAGGTTTCAGGCAATACTATTCAACTCCAGGGCTTTTGATCATACAGTAATTTATCAAAACCATTACTGTGTGAACAGTAGAAAGAAAATGCTATGGTTTCTCACAACATAATACTAACCAGTCCAAACTGTAGATTTCCACAGCAATACTCAAAGCATGTTAAAAAGGAAGTTTCAAACCTAGCAGTTTTTCTAATTCACTGGCTTGCTTTGATTATCATTTTAAAAGCCATGAACTCTTAGTTTAAGTATTTGATTCTATGTGGTCCACTTGTACTGGACCAGCTATAAATACTCAAAGGTGATGAAAGGTAAAAATATCGGGAGTTACTGTTAGCTTAAGGAGGACAAAATATTGCCTTATACCTGACTATGTTTATATTCAAGTTCAGGTGAAAGCAGATGAAGTGTCCCACTAAGACAAACAAAGCAAAAAAAGATCCCTTCTTTAGTCAGCTAAACCATGTTGAACCTGTTAGAAACTCTTCTGGTGTAAAAAGCACAATAAGGGGCAAACTGTCTTTTAGGAGCAGAAGAGTAGATCAGCATTCATGAGCAGTCTGTTCAGTTACAAACTGTACAGACTCCTGAAAACCACTATCAAAGAAAACTAAAGGCCAGTTCAGCCAACAGACAAGGATCTTTAGTCCACATCTAATTTGAAAGAACTAGGCAGGACAAAAGATTAGCATCTTGCCTTTGTCAGAATTAATAGAGTTGGATTTAAAATCTTTGCTGTAAGGCAGCGTAAAACAATCCCAGCAACTATTCTTTCCAACTATGCTGCTCAGTCTAGTCAGTTGTCAAAAAACATAAAAACCAAATCAAAACAGAAATCCTACTCAGAAACTGACTTGGCCTCTCCTGAAGAGTCATGAGGGCCAATGACACAGACCAGTCACTCTACAGGTAAGGGTGGAAGTGATGCCAGAACTTACTATTCTGCTGCAGAAACCTGCCCAGCAGTCCATTGAAGAAACAGCAATCATATGAAGATATAAGACAACTTGGCCTCCTACTTATGGAGGGAAGTAAATCAATACCTCATGACTTCTACTTCCAGAAAACAGCACCAACAGGTATCTGTCATCACTTGGCTTATCACATTCCAAGAGGGACAGACAAGGACTCTCTGGCAGCCTGGGGAGCAGGTTGCAGTAAGCCAGCCGCAGCACCCGCCATTTGTCTGTAGAGTGCTTGTTGCTCTCCAGCTGGACTGGAGTTGACAGTTCATCAAGCTGAGAAGCAATTTTGGTTCCTTCCAGAAGAAAAGCCCTACTCTTCCTTCTGATACACTTTCAGAAAACCTTTCCTTCTCTCATTTCACTATCTCAAGGGCAGTTTTGTGACTATCTACCTCAAATTCCTTTTGCAGATGGTTTTCTGACTACTTCCTAGAATAGGTCCAACTTTTCTGTTTACAAGTTTATAGTGTTTGAATATAAATTTCAACATGAACTTTCTCCCTGTCTTGGCTACTTTGTTTCCCTCAGCTGGAGTGTGCTACCAATTACCTAAACCCCCTCTAGCTCTACTGCATTTGGCAGGAATATTCAGGTAAGGCAGCATGTAGAGGTTAGGGCATCCAAAACCACTCCTTTTCTCCAAAATCTATGAAGAGCTTCATTACCTAAATTGATACATGGGGAAAAGAAAGAAGGAATACTGGAAAAACTATTCTGAAAGATTTCACCTTTATAAAAGCTAACAAATTCTTAGTCTGGTGGGCATTTCAAACAATATTACTTTATTTCAAGGCATAACACTGATCAGCTGCAGCTCCTATAAAACATTGCTGCCAAGAGGCAGTCTGTAGGTACTGTTTAAATAGCCAAACACTTTCTCTCTTTGCACTGGCAGGAACTGTTTGTGATACTTGAACAAAGTGTGTGGTAAAACTTTGTTACATATGATAGGCGAAGTTAGTTATGGTCTTAATAAAGTGCTTCTGATGAAGTATTATCAACACCATCATTGTGTATAATGGGGCATATGCATTTTCCAGGTTTTCCTCTAGAAAGATGAATTTCTTTATTATTATGTCATTATAACATTGGCTCCATTTAAGTAGCATTTCTGAGCCTTGAGGATATGTTGCAGCATGAGTATTGTCTATTTTCCTGTTGGAGACATCAACAAGGGAAAAACACTAACATATTTCTAGCTTACTTGGCAACGCAAGACCATTTGCAATATCCAGTATGTTTGATACCATTTAAAAGAAAAACAATGTCACCCTTATTTTCGGAGTTGTGCTAACCCCTAAAAATTAGGTTTGACAATCAAACTGTTTTGTTCCATCAATAACTTCCAGGAGTGTATTTTCCCGGAAGGGGCTTCATATCCTAGTTTACTTCAGCAGAACCTGCCTCTCAGAAAGGACTAATGTCTACTATTTATTCCACTTTGGCAAGTTGTTAAGTATGTTTTTACTGATATATGCTGTTCTTAACAAGTGTCTAGAGTCCCCTTAATCTGGCAGGGGAATGCACATACGCAAGGGCATGGTTACTTCTCCAATAGGATTTAATGGTTCCAAACCCTGAACTGTAACACAGCCTGAACCCATCCCCTTTCACCCCACCTTCCAGTGCTAGACTACTCATATCATCATCTCACAGTCCGAAATCTGTCCTCCCTGATTTTTTTTTGCAGTTGTATTAGTATCTTCTCCAGCCATAAGTAAAACTGGATGAAATGAAAATGCAAACTGGAGAAGTCATTTCCAGCAGATAAATTCCTCGCTAGCTCTTTCCCGCCTGCTGCTAAGCCAGCCTTCTATCTAGAGGAAAGACCTTTGTGATTTTTTTCCTGCTTTATTATTAGGCTGGAAACAATAGCCTTTTTGTTCTATGGCAAGAATACAGGAGCCGAAGCTCCATGCACAATTGTGTGATCATCGTGCAGCCCTGTGTCCCAACCTTTCCGAAACACAGCAGGCACAAAGCTATCCAGCTGACTAGTGAGAAGATAAAGGACGGTCCAAGGGAAACAATGAACAAAATTGTCACTTTCAACAATGCAGAAGGCCACTTCAGTATTCCCACAAACTCTTGCCAATTTTTCTTTCCTTGTGTGATTTCCTCCATCAAATAACTGCTGTCATTTTTGACTGCTTAAATGATTAATTATTCTGGCCATTCTTAGGAGAAATGAGAACACTGACCTAGGGCTGGGCCATTTACTTGTAATAATAATCCTAACTTTATGTCCTTGAAAATGAAGGAGGGTCTGAGACACTAAGCAGTTTATTCCCTAAACTCCAAAACCCAGACACTGATCTGCTTTGCACCTCTGAGTTAGGGCTGGCCTACAAAGGCCAAGTTCCAGATGACATAGTCCTGGTGGAGGACACTCAGATACAAGATTACTCCACAAGCCAGGGCAGAAGATCATTCCAGAAATGGAAAGACTTTTCTAGAAGTGATTTTGCCTGGTGCGATAGAACTAGAGCCTTCTGGGTATGCAGCAGCAGTAGTTGCTGTGCAGATTTTCAGCTGGTTTACAGCTGTGCCTGTTCTCTCTAGCTTCAAAGGACTTCAGTTAGCTGCTTTACTCAGCCACACCAGCAGATATTATGATAATATGCTGTGCTTGTGTTTTGTTTTCAGTGGGTCAGTCCCACAAGCAAGTAGGAAATATTTGTGGTGTTCATTCATAAGAGCAAATTGTCCCACTTTGGGAAAAATAAAGATGATGCCCACCTTAGAGAACTTTTTGCTATGCTGCAACTAATTGACCAAATTCAGCAGCAGGGCTGCAAAGTGCTTCTAGAAGCCATACTCCTTTACTTTGCAAACATAAACTACATACCAAGCTTAGCGGTGAAACTGTTCACCACAATTATAAGCCTTTGCCAAAAAGGGCATCTGTTACTTCTAGATGAAGAGATGATTGGTTTAGGCATGGTCTGGTTTGCACATGGTTACCAATCATGATAAGCACCATATATTCCATTCAGCCAAAGTTTAAAAGTAGGCCTAACACACCTCTGTGCTTAAGACAAAAATCTCCCTCCAAGCACAGAGGCAAAAATAAACACTCCTTATTCAGGAGGAGTCCTCTGATTTGCTTCGGATCACGATAAACCAACAGAAGTTGTCCTGCTATGCATTTACTCAACTAAAACAAGACTAAACCCACCTGGCAAAATTAACTGGACAACAGCAGAAAAAGGACCCCAAATATTGTTAAAGAAAAATATTTTTGTGTAATAATGTACTTCAAGTTACTATATAATACTGCATGAAAATATATTGTAATGTGTTCTGATGATAGGTATTATGATAATATAATGATAATTAAGGAAATTTTTATTCGCAAATTTAACATTGTTATTTTCTAGGCAACATACAGATGACAAATTCACACCATTGTGGTAGACATTAACTATCACACCTTAGACACCAGCTATGGGATGCATATGAAAAACAAAAGAAAGTATGTTAAGACTACATGCAAAATAAGTCCAAAGAGAATTTCAGGTGAATGAAGTGTCCAAAATTAATACAACTCTTAAAAGCCGTTTTCCACTAAAATTACAAATTAAAAATTATTTTACAGTATTTCAACAGGGATTAAAAGAAGCCTTGATCTGCCAAAGTTATGTAAACTGAAAGTAGAAATGACACTTAAAACGTCCCAGGACTGAACATGTCCCAGATCTTAAGACTGCCTGTTCCACATGGAGGCCTGTCTTGTTCAGCATCCCCATGCTATCATATGTAAAGTCATCTAAGATCTGGCAAATAAAGACAGGAAGCAGCAGGAGTTCCTACAAGGAAACTGACAACTGAAAGACAGGATCTTTACAGAAGCTGTGCTAATCATTAAGAAAACTAAATGCAATGGAGGTTTAACTGTGGATGTTTTGGTTTTTCTCTGCCTCAGCTTTACCTTTCCCATATGAATTAAAAGCTGTTTGGGAGAGTACTCTCGCTTGTATTACATAGCACTTACATCAATAGGGACCCCAGGAAGTTTGCCACTAGTTTAATTTTAAAGCATTCCAATATTTACGTTTCTACTACAGTTTGCTAAGCAACTGTTTTACCAATAGGCCCCAAGATCCAGCAGCTGCCTCTTGCACTCAGATGACATTTTCACGGGTCAATTTTGCATGGGCATTGTCTCACTCTAGAGCAACTTTACGACTGCACTAATTTCACAGTGAAGTCAATAAAATCCCTTTTCCTTAAAAGACAGGAGATGTTTAAGAAAGATTTGACCTCGTGGAATGGTATGATACACAGTGCTAAGATGTGCTGTTCATAACTGCCACACAAACAACCCTCATGAATCTTTGCTTAACTTGTGGCAGAACAGCATGCTGAATACAATCCAGTTCTGTCAAGTCACCATTACCTCCACATTGCACAGCACATGGGACCACAGTGAAAACAGTCGAAAAATATGGGATCATAAGGACAGAAACTGCAGACAGGAAAAAAATAATACTTGGCGACTGGTGCATTTGCAAAGAGAATAGCAGAGAATGTATTATTTTGGAATAAAGTCCTAATGAGACTGGCATGGGAAAATCTACAGAGAAATAAACATGCTAGCCATAACAACTTGCGTATCAACAACAGCTGAAAGCAAGAGAATGTCTTCATTACCTAGGAAAAATAAGCTCATTACCATTTACTGCCATTATTTTGACAGTAAAACTAGTTATCAGCAGCTTGCTCACAAAGACACGGGTGACAGTCAAGAAAGTTTAATACAAAGACTCTCCTTTTCCTCACCCTGTCACTCCTTACTAAATATAAACCCTACTATACAAAGAGTAGCCCAATCCTCATTATCAAACTAACTATAAAGGCAAGCACAAGCTAGTGGAAACTGCTGCAGACACAGCTAAGGCATGACACATCACAGCAGAAGTGCAGCTGCAGCGTTCAAAAGGGAAATAGGGAAGAAAATTGAACTGTGTGTGTCAAAGAAGCACTGCAAGACAGTGAAAAACTAAGCAAAAGCTTTACACTGCATTTCTAGACATCATAGAATGGTTTGGGTTGGAAAGGACCTTTACAAGTCATCTAGTCCAAGCCCCCTGCAATGAGCAGAGACATCTTCCACTAGATCATGTTGCTCAGAGGCTCGTACAACCTGACCTCGAAGGTCCCCAGGGATGGGGCATCTACCACCTCTCTGTGCAACCTGTCACAGTGCTTCACCATGCTAATTGTAAAGAATTTCTTCCTCATATCTAGTCTGAATGTTTTAGATTAAAACCATTGTCCCTTGTCGTATCACAACAGGTCCTACTAAAAGTCTGTTGCCATCAGAAAGATGGTAGATGTAGAGATTTACATGACAGGAAGCAGAAGGTCACAAACTAAATACTGAGTTTAAGGATGCCAGTTTGTAGAGTCCTTTACCACACAGATGTCGGACATCCTTATTTTAAGTCAGTATATTAATGAAGTCTAAGAACACCACATAACTATAAAAGCTGACAATGGAAGCTGCAGTCTCCATTGTATAAGGATTATTAAGTTAAACTGCTGCCTGCTAAGGAAAAAAATCCCAGATTCCTAGAGGTTGGATGATTTCCTAAATCCTACAGTGTAGCCAAAAATTCAATCAGTCAAGAAAGCTTCCTAGCTTTCTAATTTCACTAAAACTTCATGTTCCACACTCACATGCAAGCATGATAAAAAGTTTTACCAAAAAACAAAAGATGAAGGCTAAGAGAGGGAACAGATGAAATAACTGGAGTGTACTAAATGTGATCTTTCACTTCAGGGTTTTCTCCCCATCTGACTACCCTTGGGTTACAAACAGGAGTCGTTTTATTAGGCTATGGCTGCTAGAGATGTGCTGCAAAGTATTTGTAGTGCTTGTGATGTTAGCCTCTGCTGATACCATGGAATATACAGTCATTCTCAAACTAGCATAAAGTAATTCTAACAATTCATGACACGTATTTAATCATACTATCAATTTGCAAGGGTTTCTCCCAGGCTCATCAGCCTGAAATTTAGTGGTCTGACTATTCTGCACTGGATCCCCCAGCACACCAGCTGTAGCACTTACCACTGCAGCCTAATAGACAAAGCAATAGAAGAGAGTTGGCAGGCAAAAACAAAAATGTGATTTTATGGGCTAGCATATACCCACAAAAACAGTGGTGGAACACAAGCCCAATCAATATAGGACCATGGGGACCCCTGTTTATGTAACATGAAGCCAGAACACATTAAACTCTCAAGTTCTTTCCAGTGTTAGAGGTTTGCTGCATGCGTTGTACAGACCTTGGAACGATATCTGGTTTACTTTGCCAGCAAAAACATTACAGATGGAACTGTCAAGTCTTCTTGTTTTGTGGCGCCTGCTTTTCTAACACGTGACTTTTTTAAACAACAACCGTCACTCATCAGATAAACTCAATGTCTTTTCCAGCACCTGCAAAAAATTGCTTTGAGGACCAAGAATAGGCTTCAAGAACTGACAATCTACAAACTTCCCTTAGAAAAGCCATTCTACACTGGTTTAAGCTTCGTGTTTTTCATTATTGTAATTCTGGTTTATTGCTGGCATGTAGGACTGTATTTGCCAATTACTTATTTTGCTGTTTCTTCAGGTTTCCACTATAAGCAAATAGTGAGCATGTGCTAGTTAAAATGATCCGAGAGATAAACTGGGCACATACACAGTGTAAAAATGGCTGCAAAGACCTTTAAGACTCCTGTGATACAAGTCTTGCTTATAATCTATTTCCCCATACCACTCAGGATTCAGAGAAGGCTTAAGGGCATTCTCAGTCATGTCAATGGGAAGAGAGGAAAATCAGCACAAGGTGTATTTGAAAGGCAGCCTTAGAAGCAGGACATCATTAAATTTCACTGGGATCAAATCCTAAAACCAGATGCTGAAAATGAGCTCAAAGTCAAAACTGAGTCTGGCTCCTGCTGCTTTCCTCACTTTTCCTTAAAAGCGAGAACTAAAAAAAATAGCTAGGGCATAGTATTGCATAAAGCAGTCTTTTTGTTTAAATACAATGTTATTAGAAAACAACCCCAAAACAATTTAATTACATAACAAAGAGTACTTTATTATTTTATAACGAAGAACCCACAAAAGGATGCTGCAGCCACACAAGCAGAAAAAGAGTTAATGAATGCAGCACAACAAAGTTTTTTGGAGCCTCCCAAAAACTGTGTGGGAAGTTTGCAGAAAATCACCTCTACTAAATAAAATCATCTAACAATTCATTTTAGGCCATAAACTCTCCATTATGAATCAGAAATAAACGCTGTTAAAAGAAAAACAAACAACAAACCCAAAACATCAGAGCTGGAGTTAATCAGAATACCAGGAAGGGAAAAAGCAAACTTGGAAGACTGACACTGGCACAACCCTTACTGATAGAAAGGAAGGAGCAGGAAGCAGGCAGTTCATGTGATATGGCTTAAGCCATACGTACGCAAAGACTTAAAGATCAACAGGCAGAAAAAACATGTACGTGCTATAAAGAAGATACATCACAGAAACAGACCAGCAGCATTTATAAAAAGGCCTGGTCATAGCAGTTACTCTGCTTTTTATGATTTAAGTGGTTGTGTCTGTGGAAGGCTTGTGGTTTTGAAAATTTGGGTTGGTTGAACTACAGGAAACCACTGCACAGTTCCTGCTTTGCTGCAGGTGCGGCATCAAGACCAGAAACTATATTTTTTTTAATGCCAGGCTACATCGATTGTCTATATGAAATGAAGGGATATTAGAAACTGTGAAAGGCAAAGTTACTTATGCAGGCTGGTAACAGTTCAGTCTCTTCATGTCCAGTCCAGACCATTCCAGGCCAAATCATGACCATTTGCCAAACAATGCCAGTGGCATTAGCTATAGTTATTATTGGAAGCAATTAAAACTCCTTTTTATGAGGTCTTACATGGGAAAGAGAAGGGGTAATGGATACAAGTTATTCCCAGGGAGATTCCAATTGAATGCTAGAGGAAAATTTTTTGCAATGAGAACAATCAGCCATTAGAATCACCTCTCCAGCATACTGGTGGATTTCCCAACAAATTTAAGATTCAGCTGCACAGGCTACTGAGCCATCTCAGCTAGACTGCGGTTTTGCCAAAAAAGATGGGATGAGATGGTCCTTGAGGTCCCTTCTAACCTGATATTCTTCATATGATCAGCTTCTCTTAAAGCAGGTAGCATTCAGCAAAGTAAACCTGAAATTTACTCAACAAATACAGGTTTTATACATATATTCTAACTCTAGCATTAAAAGAAAACTGTAGCAACATGTTTCTGTAATAGAGATAACCATTTAATATGAAGCAAGTGTTGACAGGGGTTCATTAGATGCTTACATCTAATTAACTACACACACTAGTCAACACTTTGCTCAAGAGCTCAATATTAAATCGGAGCCACTGGCTAATAAGGGTCTATACGCATACATAGCCACATTTATATAAACATGTGGTGTTAAACATGATACTGTCAGTCTCTTTTAAGAGAAGATTTCAAGTTTGCCAGTTCAGTCTGCATTTCTTGCAGATGTTTTTTTAACGAGTGTTTTTTTGGTTTTGTTTTGGTTTTTGTTTGTTTGTTTTGTTGGGGGGCTGGGGTATTTTTTTTTTTCTTAGGGGTGGTTATTTGCTTTATTTTTTTAAGACTTCATTTCATCAAGATGATGTTGAGAAACACTGTTCTCTGGGAGATTTGCTTGACAGACTAAGCAGAAAAAGACTGATCTCCCATCTTTTCAACAGCAAAAAGACAGCAACACCTTAATCACAAACCACCTGTCACTCAACCTGAATGATGATTTTATAATACAATCTTCATTCAGCAGCACAAAGTATTTGTTTTCTTGCAATACTATATTGCATCAGCTCGTACAGCATCCTTGCTTCCCTTGAGGTTAAATGTAGAATTCAGCTGATTGGCAAAAGGTAGTCACAGGAGATTACTACAGGATTTCCATTTCAGGTAACTGAATTTCATAGAATCATAGAATAGTTAGGGTTGGAAAGGACCTCAAGATCATCTAGTTCCAACCCCTCTGCCATGGACAGGGACACCTCACACTAAACCATCCCACACAAGGCTTCATCCAACCTGGCCTTGAACACCGCCAGGGAGGGAGCACTCACAACCTCTCTGGGCAACCCATTCCAGTGTCTCACTCAAATATTAAACTAGACTGCCTTTACTTTCAACAGTGAAAGCAGTTAGAATGTTTTCCTGAAGCATTTCCTGAAGGCCCCAAGCACTGCAGCTTTATCAATTATGAGATATCGGGCAGATCTGAACTATTAATGAACACTGCAGTTTGACAGTGTGACAAAGTGAGTGACAATGCATCCCAAAAGGCATTGCAGCATTTGCTCTGCTTTGGCAACCTAGTGCCCATTTGCTGTAAAGACACGAATTCGAACAAAGTCATTTTTCCTCTAAGGTTTCTGCATTTTTCTCCCCACTCTATTTTAACCCAGGAACCATCCTGATTCCCAAACAGCTGAATAAAAACAAATTGCTATTCTTTAGCATGTAATAACTCAACAACAGTGTTAAGAACAACCATAAAATGGCTGTCTCCTTCTGTAAGGCCTTTCTCTCCCATGAGCCTCAGAATTCCTCAAACAGTCAGAAATAAATTTTTAAAGTTTTTAAGGTTTTAAAAATATTGCCCAAATTACTTTATTCTCATGAAGGTTTAGAGGCAGGATGAGGGAAACATCTAAGAACATGCAGCTTCGTTGAGACACTCCAATTCGCAGGTCATGAAGCTCTCACTCTCCTCCTTACTCATTCAAGGATGCTATTATTAACTGAGTTCCAGCCTGTGTGCTTCAAGTGCAACCCCACTAAGTACCCAGACAGCACAAAAGGAACACAAACCACATCCTTTTAACCTGACCATACAAGCCTTAATTAAACGTTGCCTGGGAATTGGTGGTATCTGCACTGGCTATGTGGGCTGAGATCCCCATGTCAGGTACTTCCAAATCCATTTCCATAGATATATGTATCAATCACCATGCAAACCTTTGACAGCCAAGCTGTACACAACCAGAAGAAGGACAGCTACTAGTCCATACTGATCTAATCCCTTAGTTGCACAAAGGACAGCAGAGGCAAATAGGAATATATCTGAAGTTCCTGCTGCCTCTAAAGAAGGCTGGAAATCTGCCATCCAAGAGGCTTCAAGTGTCTGTCCTGGTTATCTTGCTGAAGATCTTACTAGGAATAAACCATGAATATTAACTGGCTTCAGCAATTGCCTTCCATAAAGAAGGCCAGATTTTTAACATGCTCCTGTGCCAAAGCATCTTTGATAAAAGTGGGATGTTGAGGGTGGACTTTATGTGGAGTTGCTAGTTTGGGGTTTTGGTTTGAGTTTTGTTTTTTAGGTTGTGGGTTGTTGGCTTTTTTTTTTTTGGGGGGGGGGTATAGTTTTAGTGTGGGTGTGTTTTGTTTTTAGTTTGGTTTACTTTTGTGCATGTAGGTTTTTTTTGTGGCTGTTTGGGATTTTTTTTAGGGGGGAGTGGAAAGGCAGTAGCAAAGTTCCACTTTTAAATATAGAGATGATTCTGGAGTAGGGGTACCTTTTTATTATACATGAACAATAGGTTTTGCACCTATGAGGAAATACACATCTAATACTCTAAGTTTTGCTTTATTCCTTTTCTAGTAGGATTCAATTTCTGACTACCTGCATCTGGCCAAAAGACAGGCAGATCACTTAATGTGACTACGAGAAGACTCAGTGGAGTGTGTTTGGTTTGGGTTTCTTTTTTTCCTTTATGAATGGTTTGAGATCCATTGAAGCACAGGTATCTGGTTACCCTGTTCCATATCAAAGCAAGGACAAAAAAAAAGGCTTTTTTAATGTATATATATGTGAGGCATTGGCAAGAGGGAGATGCCCCAATTCATCCTACCTCCCCTTCTGGCATCAGTGCCCTGGCCACTTCCTGATAAAAAACATATGAAAAAACAATGCAACAACAAAAATTCTCACATTCCAAGCATTAACATCACATATGCTGAGAAGCAGACTCAATTATAGTTTTTAAATGCATTACAGATGTAGCTTAAACCAAATGGGTGCAAGATGTACAGTCAGATATGAGTTTACAGATGAGTGTTAGGAAATAGCTGGCAGAAGGCAGGCAATGCTTGCATTTTGCCAGCCCAAATCTTCAACCTTTTTCTCCACTGCCCCTCCTCCTCTCTCTTTAGGAGTTTTGGCAGCTGTGTCTCAATCTCTTAAAATTACTTTTCTAATTGAGTGTTTCCATGGAAACAGATGAGAAGACACAGTACCTCTTCATTAAAGAACTATATAAACAAGAGGTGCACCATGAGAAAACAAAAAGGACGAAGAATTATAATAGAATGGGAAAAGTTCTCATGAACAATGAGAAACTGTACAACCTTTAACAGTTAACAGCACAGGTCAAACCAGGACCATACTGGCACTGCCAGGTTACAACACAACCAGACATAATACTGGGGGGATGGCCTTTGACTGGAACAGCAAGCGTTGTGCTGTTTTTCACACAATTCTCTGCAGGACCAAGTACCTGCACCAGTGGCCTGGTATAGTCCGTGCCTGATCATATTCTTTATAATAGAGGATAAGATTCTTTTACAACTTCTCACTCTGCAACCATTTACTTTGACAGCCACTGCATTTAGCACCATGTCAGAAGGGGGATTTCCTGGCACAGGACAGCTTTCAAAGTGAAGGAGCAGAGAATGCCAATGCACCCAGACTGTACACCAGTATTTGCTTTCTATAGTTAAGTTTTGCAAATTGTCAGGAAAGCTTATTACATTCAGCCTCCAACTGGAGATCTTTGTGCATCTCTAGCAATGGCCACTGGAAAGATGCAGCTCAATGCTGCAAAAACACAAGGTGCCAATTCCCCAACAAGGGACTACAAAATGGAGCCAATGTGCTTCATGCAGTGCCCAGGTCTTGCAGGGGAAAATGTTTATTTTGTCCAACCTGTCAAGGAGTGTGGTGGATTGACCCTGGCTTGATGCCTGGTACCCACCTTCTCTCTCCTTCAGCTGGACACGGAAAAAGAAAATTACCACAGCTCACAAGAGCGATCACTCAACAATTACCATCACAGCCAAAATACCTGGGGAATTTATTACCCTTCAAACCAAAATATGATAATGAGAAATAAAACCAAACCTTAAAAACACCTTCCCCTCGCCTCTCCCTTCTTTAGAGGTTTAACTTCTGTTTTTTATCATATCCTTCCCTCCTGTGGCCCAGGGCAACAGGGACTGGGTGTTGTGGTCAATTCACTCACATGTTCTCTCTGATGCTCCTTTCTCCTCTCTTCCCCTTCTCCAGTGGGGGGTCCCTCCCACAGGAGACAGCCCTCCTCTAACTTCTCCAACATGAGTCCCTCTCATGGGCTGCAGTTCTTCATGAACTGCTCCAGTATGGATCCATTCCAGAGGATGCAACCCTTCAGGAACAGACTGCTCCAGCGTGGGCTCCTCTGTCCTTGGAGCCACACGTCCTGCTGGAAGTCTGCTCCAGTGCGGGCTTCCCATGAGGTCACAGCCTCCTTCAGGCATCTCCCTGCTACAGCATGAGGTCCTCTCCAGGCTGCAGGTGGATATCTGCTTCACCATGGACCTTCATGGGCTGCAGATGTATATCTGGCTCCACCACTTACCTCCATGTGGGCTGCAGGGGCACAGACTGCCTCACTAAGGGCTGCACTGTGGGCTGCAGGGGAATCTTTGCTCTGGTGCCTGGAGCACCTCCTCCCTTCCTTCTGCACTGACCTTGGTGTCCACAGAGCTGTTGCTCTCACAGATTCTCACTCCTCCCTCTGGCTTCTGTTGCACAGGTTTATTTTCTTAACTATGCTATCCCAGAGGTGCTACCACTATCACCAATGGGTTTGGCCTTGGCCAGGACTGCATCTGTCTTGGAGCCGGCTGGCATTGGCCCTATCGGACATGGGGGAAGCTTCTGGCAGGTTCTCACAGAAGCCACCTCTGAGGCCCCATTGCTACCAAAACCTCACCACGCAAACCCGATACAAGGAATCACCACTTCACAGAACTTAAGACTTAGTTTAGGTATGTCCAGTCATTGATACTGGAAAAAAAATTTAATCTATTAGGAAAAAGCCTATGTCCCAATAGTGACGGGTCACTGGGCCTTAGCACCCAGCCCACCGCTTTAGCCCATGATGAATGAGGAAATCAGCAACAGAATTTCCATCACTTCAGATCCTGAGTCTATTGTGAATCACTTAAAAGGCACTGCCTACAAGTGGAGAAATGTCACTGCAGTGTCGGCTAAAAAGAAAGTGCATTCAAGACTTAATTTAATTTAATTACAACATTCCCTTACCACATAACCCATAGCAGGAAGAGAGACCACATGGGAAAAATTTCCATTCAGAAACATAAAGCAAAATTAAAAAGCAGAGAGGGGGTGGGAGGGAGAAAGGAAAAGAACTTATTGCTTCATTATTCAAGATGTCTATTTTGCTGAAGTTTTCAGGGTGAGGTTAGGAGTGCTCAACGGATTTGCCAACCCAATCTTACTGCAAAACTAGAGTTGTAACAGCACCATCAGGCCTCTAACAACAAGCTTTGAGCATTTTCAAGCCCTTGTCACAGAACCTGGTAATAATTTTGATTTGGTTTTTCAAAATTATTCATTTTTTAAAATTATATTTTTTAAATTAGTCTTCATTCTTCTCTGCTTTTAGTGATATTGAAGACATTAACACTTCCCAAAAATTTCTCCCCAACTCTAAAATGGAGCTCTCATTGATAAACACTTGACTCCTATCACTTAGCTGTCTTCCCCACATACTGTGAATGTGTTGCTGGAAATGCAGGGAACTGCCAGCAGCTGCTACTACCCTGGTTCTGCTCTCAGTTTTATCAAGACAACAGAACCCTTTAACTGCACTGGAGTAAAAAAGCAGAACTTCATATATTTTTGAGGGTGAATAAAGAAAAATTTTATTACATGGAAGCTAGTAGTTTATGGTAAGATTCATATCATCTACACTTTACCTTTTTAAAAAGGAACATATTAGTTTCTAGTAATCAATGGGATAAAGATGGAATTTATTAAGCCCTTGACATTAACAAATAGTGCTTAGGACAAATCAGGGATTTTTAACCTTGAAATATAAATCTGAAATACACTAGTTTTATGCTATTGTAGCAGTAAGTAGGGTGAAACAATGTAGTATTTTTGTTCAAGACCATCTGTCAGGTTGGTTTTTGGTTGAAAATCTTGTTAGAAAGCTACCCTGAAGACTGCTGTACTTATCAGTTTACTGATTTTTTAACAATATAGTAGTTAACCTAATCTGATCTCACTGTTGCCAGGGCCTAAAAGCTCAAACCAAGGTCAAGGCAGACAACAATAGGTTATGAAGGAAATAAAACATTAAATAAGGTGGCTGGCTGCCAGCTTTCACCTTGACATTATTCTTCACCCCATCCTACTCCACCTTTCCCAAATAATTCTCTTAAAGAGGACAGTGAAATGTGACACATGATCAGAATTGATAAGCCACCCCAGAATTACAGTGCTGCCAGGAAAAGTTTTCCTGTAAACTAACTGATACCTCCTCCCACCCAACAAAGTTTCTCCACTACATTCAGAAATACAGCAACACAAGTATTCGGTAGTTTTTCTGTGAACCTCCTACTTACATGAACATCAGTTTGTCTCTCTGAAGTGACAAGTATCCCTTTCTGCCTAAGAGATGCAGGAGACACTAACAATTGCCCTGGCAGCAGAAAGTGGTATCTTCTAGGTGCATCAAGCTAGTAGAAATTTTACATGAAACGTATATTGCAAATGCTTACACTAACTTGGTAATGCATCCCTTACACCCAGCTTGTGTTTTGATTCTGCTGCCCTGGGAGCACAGGGAAGAAATAATAAATTAATCCCCCCAAACCCTTTAGGGCACATATGAGCCCCAAACTATGCCTAAACAAAGGTGCAAGAACATTGTAATCTGTGGCATTAGCTCTTCCACCACTCTTGATTTGTGAGAGGCTTACTCACATGGCCTTTTTAAGAAGAAAAGCAGGAAGTCATTTGGGAAACAAAACCAGTCTAAATGAGCTTCTGCAGAGTCCTGCATGCTCACCTCTCATATTGGGAAAAGGATTTACCAAATTTCAAGACAGAGCTGACTTTCAATATTAGGAAAGGTAACTTTTATTGGTTAACTAAATACATTATGTGTGACCAGACAAGAGTTCATCTTTTACGACAGTGCTACAAAGAACTCTTACTTTCATCAGTTTCTTGATCGCCTGTCCTTATTTCCCCAGTGTACTGGGAACGCAAGTTCTTAACATCTGGAGTTCTTGTTTTCTTACTGCAAGCTATTTGGTAAGAAAAAAGCTGAAAACAAAACCCTAAATAAGACACCTAATTAGTCATTTCTGAAGCCCATTGTAATATTCCTTAAGTCTGAAAATTCTCCTGAACATGGAGGGAGAATATCAGTAGCAAAAGCAAAGTGTCTCATGGACAAATTTTCTGGTTCTCATTAACATGAGGAAAACCACCTGGAATTTCAATAGAATTAAGAAAAATATGTTTCCTTTAAACAGCTCTGAAAAATATATGATATTTGCAGAAGAGTAGACTGATGTAGACTGATTCCTTTCCTGAAATTACTTTTAACAGCCTATAAGCTTGCTTCTGAGCAAGGTAACATGATTTCATGAAGCTTTGTGCAGCCTCACACAGATGAGAGAAATAACAGGAACTCCTACTGCTAAGCACACACATAAATTGAAGCATTCCAGGTCTCTCACTTAGGCAGTGGGCCAAAAAGTCATACCTAGATTCAACCTGGAGTAGGCTACTGATTTACTACAAAGTCTACCGGGTTCACTGTCTTGAAAAATGAATGTTTGCATTCAAGTTCCAGACAATTTGAGCTATTTCTGATGCAGAAAACAGTTCCCATATAACCCAAGACCCATCTATACACAACAGGAGTAATTCTTGCTGCCACCATGCTGGACAGATGCGATACGTCATTGCCATTTTCTGTCGCAATCCTAGACAGAAAGCAGAAATATTTTTCTTGCATACTCTGCTACAATTATTTTAAGAAAAAGAGAAAAGGAAACTACCTACTTAAAAAAATAATGTTGTGGTTTACTCACAGTAGCACACTGGAACAAAGGAGAGGAAATTGAAGAATTATATTCCTTCCAACACCAATGCAATACACTACCTCTCATACCTCTTATTCCCTCTATGTGCAACTTCTGCTGTGCCTGCTCAAAACAGCAAGCTAGTAGGACAGTTTAACTCCAACATTTTCAAGGATGGATATAATCACATACAACTGACCCTATTTCCCTGCTTGCATGATCTGCAATTATCTGCTTTACATTTGCTTGTGACATCTCTGCACATCCCCCCACTTTCTTTGGGGAAAAAAAAAGGAGGGGAGAGGTAGGAGTGGAGCAAGCAACAGGGAGGATAAAACTTCAGTTTGCCCAGGTAGCTGCTAATAAAGCCAACAATAAGCAGCTATTTGGATGATGATAGCTCTGGAGTAGGATTTGAGACTACATGGTGCATCTTCAAAATCTTCTCAGACAAGTCATTATTTCATGTATCCTGTAATGCACAGTTAATATTCTTAAACTACTTGCAACAGCCAATATTTCATAAACAAATTAATAGGGAAATTAAATTAAATCAATACATGCAGATTTTAAACTCTAAACTTTACAGTTCACTGAGGTTTGCTCTGATTCGTCAGGTCTACCAAATCACGAGGGCTGCTTTTATGCTGCCGTGAAATTTGACAGCCCACACCTTTCTAAGTGCTAGAAATCATCTCTTCCAACGCCAGTGCCCTGAGCTGCATTGCATTTATACAACAGAATTAAAGATTTTTGAAAGAGTGCTGCAAATTACATTTGTTTCTAAAATGCATTGCTGACATACTTCACCCATTCCAAGCCCCATACAACTGTCATTCAGAGCAGTGACATAGTCCAGCCTGGCAAAAATCAGGACAATTCAAGCTTTCTAATAAACCACAGCTATTGCTGAGACAATGTGCATGAAGAGAACCGAATACTATGTATTACTATCTCAAATTTCATTTCTGATTCCTACCATTGCATTTCTTTTACATCAGCTGATACAATCATTCAACCATCTAAAAATTTAACTGAGCTTTTTTCAATCATATTAAATTGTGTTTGAGGTGGTATGAAAAAAAATGTCACTGCAATCCTCCCATAGGTATATACTGCCCGGAGGTACATGAACATATCAAACCAGACTGATAGCAGCTTGCACAAAACTCTTTCTGTCAATAAGACTGTGGACATAGCCCCACTGAGATATGACTTCCTACCTACCACACACCTTACACTCCTCAAATTACTGTCTTGAACCGCACACCTAAACAACCTTGAACACATTCAAGAAAAATATGCCTACAGTTCACCTTCACATTTAGTATTTCCCCCTGGATGAAAGAAACCTTTGCCCTTGTAACTGTATACAGACTAGCTTTCACAGGTCACCTCAAATCAGAAAAAACTTTCCTAGGTTTCACTAGGATTTTTACAGGAGGGGTTGTTCATATAGGTGAAATTGCCGCTGAGGTCTAAGCCTATAAAGACTAAACCAGCAGCCTCTCCAGAGCAAAAGTTGTGAGAACAGTTGCAGCTCCATTTCTGTCTAAAACTAAATATTAAACTTGAAGCTTGTATAAATAATTCATGGAAATGGGTGGAGGGATTTTCTATGAGGGCATTTTTCAGAGAACAAGAACAGCTTACTTGCTTAAAACAATTACATTTTAAAAGCTTGCAATTCTTTTCGTGTGTGTGTGTGTGTGTGTGTGTGTGTGATTCAACCCTCTAAGCAACTTTGAACTCTGTCTGGTATCTTAGGCAACAAGTTGTTGCCTGAGATTTGAAAGAACCATATGTGTGTGTATATATCAGTTTTCTTTCCAACAGGAAGAAAAATGGCTGGGCAGGGTTGGGATGAACAGTTTCCTTCATTTTCCCAGAAGGCAGCAAAGGGTGAAGAACAACTTCAAGTGCACAGCACCCTATCAAATCCAGTTCCATACTTTCCTAGTAAGCTACAAGGAAATGTCACAGTTGTTCTTATGCTTCACCTATACTTACACAGAGTATAGCAATTTCTCAACTTAAACCAGCTAAATAATTTCATAATAATTTTCAGGCATCAATATTGAGACTAATGCCATTCAACAGCTTCAGTAAGGATTTGGATGAAGAGAGTGAGTGCATTTTCAGCAAGTCTCTGGACAGCACTGGTCCAGGGTGAATAGTCAATGTTCTGTGGATAGGGCAGGTGGGAAAAGAAAAAATAAAAATGGGACAATGCAATCCCATCAAGTTCAAGGCAAACACCAGGTCCTGCCCCAGGGATACCACGTCACACGTGGCCAGGGCAGGGGCTTTGCAGAAGACTTGGGTAACCCAATGCACAAACAGTTCAACATCATCAGAAGTGCACCCTTGCAGCAAAGGTGGCTATCTACAGATGATGCTCGATGAGCCACCATAGAGTTGGCACAGCAGGGAAAACTGCTTTTCCCCATTTACCCAACTCTTATCAGAGCCCACCGGCAGGGCTGGATTCACTTTGGGGCTCTTGATGATCTTTAAGGTCTTTTCCAACCTAGCTGATTCTATGATTCTATGTCCAAGCTGCAGTGAGCACCCAGGAGAACCAGGTAAGCCAGTACATGGACCACAGGACCTACAAAAGGCAGCTGTAGCAGGTGGCAGATGCAGAGGGACTCTTGTGAAAAGTGCACAATGACAGGAAGAGATGTGATGGGCGCAAGTAGCAAACCACAAGATTTCCAACAGAAAAATGTCTTTCTTTTCACCATGAGGGTGATCAGACATTGGCTTGGCTGTGAAACCTTCATCTTTGAAGTAAGTTGATGTATTTGAAGCTGCTTGGAGCAGGATGGAGGACTGCATGATCTGCATACCACTTGCAACTTAAGTTATTGCTTCATTTTTCCTTAAAAGGTGCCTTCTGTCAAAAAAATAAAAGACAAATATATTCTTCCCTCCCCCCCAACCAATCATACGATCACTCTCTTTAGCAGTTTGTACAACTTGGTCCTCTGAAACATGTCTCTTGTCCTTGGCTTTCATTTCAGAGGACACTAGGAGAACTAGCTTTACATAGAGTAGCTTTTATAGAATGGATAAAACTGGAAAGGTACCAATAATAGAAAATCATTGATTATATTTTAAGATTAGAAGAGGACAGCTAATTTGACCATAGTATTTATTTTTAAAGAAATGCAGGGGATGCCACTGACATCTGAATTATCAATTTGAAGCAATGCGGTTGAGTAAGTTTTCTAACAGCCAAAAGATACAGGCCGAAAAATAAAATGGATATTACTTACTCACACTCAAGTCACAGGGTGACTGAGTTTCGAAATGACCTCTGGAGACCATTTAGCCCAAGCTCAAAACATGGCTTTTCAGAAAGTTATCTTTAATAGGATTAACCTGATGGCTTTGGCAGTACCCTAGTAGGTAAGAGTTAGAGTGGTAAAATTGTAAGCCTGCCACCACAATACCCACAAATAGTAGCTTTTTCAGACAGGCAACAGACACAGGTAAGTCCAAAGCAGTTAAAAGCTGCCATATTTTTGTACTTATGTTACACATCGTTCTGTCACAAGTTTCTTAAGGCACCTGAAAGGGCAAGACTGGGCTTGAATTCCAATGTGTAAGACTCAGAATTTGCAGCTAGGAATGCAGTAAATCCAGAATGAACTTCATACCTCCAGTCAGTCAATTTTATTTTTTTTCTGATTAACTGAGTATCATTGGAATACTCAGTGTGTTTTTTTGAAAAACACTGATGTCCTCAAATTTATGCCCAGTCAATGGTAGGAGTCTGCTGAAAATCCCACTGAATCTGTACCAGCTCCCAAAGCTCTCTGATCACATAGGTCCCCTGAGAAAGTGATATACCATCTACTTTAGAGCCAACAGTCTCATACAGCCACCCAAGAAAAAGTGACAAGCCAGGAATCAGCCTGGAGTTGTGCTCAGTTCAAAACGGCACAAATCATGCCACAATAAAATAACTACTTAAAGACAGGCAACAGAGCAGAAGGAAGGCTGGCGCAGATTCAGAAGTGCTTGAACTCAGGAAGTTATCCCACGAGGAGTGCCCTGGAGGGAAGGAAGTCTATAAGAAGGGACCACTGATTTCCTTGAAAGATGGCATCTAGGCACCTGCTTGGAATGCAGGAGGTGCTGTCAGGGAATTGGATAAAAAGGAAGCACTGGTAACAGTCAAGAAGCACAAGGATAATGCAGAAACTGCCAAAACATCACGTCTAATTAGAATTTGAAAAATTAAAGCCTCTAGCGATAAGTTCTTCAGCTATATTAAAAAAAAAAATAAAAAAAAAAAAGAATAAAATCAAAAGGTAAGACATCCAGAAAGAACTGCAGATGAAGACCATTTAGGAACAGCCTAATAACTAAGATACAAGAGTAAGAGAAGAGCTGTTTTAACTAAGGGGTGTTGCTTTAGAACAAATAGGCATTTTGGCCCTAAACAATTTTAGGCTTTGAATGAAAGAAATATTTTGGATCCTCAGAAAAATAAAGCTTTGAAATAGTCTCTCACAGAAAAAGGAGGGGACAAACTGCTTTCAAAAATGGCTCAACAATTTACTGAAAGGGACTGCATGAGGCAGTTACTCCAGCAGCAGAACAGCTGGTCCCAGTGTCCCAAGACATTCTTTCAAATTCCTTGTCCTCCAGAAAAAGCCATTAATATCCTTGTCCATCCTTATTACAATTGCCACTATGACATTTGCTCACTGTAATTTGCAAAAGGGATTTGCAAACCTTTTTAACCTTTTGTTATTTCATCACTATGTGTAAAAAAACCCTAACAGCTGAAGAAACAACATGCATTAGTGCTAAAGAACAAAAGCCCTGAAGCACTGTTCTACATTGCCTTTTCTCCTCCACATAGAATCATAGAATAGTTAGGGTTGGAAAGGACCTTGAGATCATCTAGTTCCAACCCTCCTGCCGTGGGCAGGGACACCTCACACTAAACCATGTCACCCAAGGCTCTGTCCAACCTGGCCTTGAACACCACCAGGGATGAGGCGTACAATTAATCCATCTCCAAAAATAGATTGATCTGTATGGGAGTAAATCCAGGTTGTTAAAATCCCAAATTACTCTGCAAGTGAAGACACACTGAAAAGCATTTCCTCCATCCCTAATGATACTGGTCCCAATTCTGAAACATGCTCAAAGCACAGTTAGTTGACATGTGTCAAAGTTAACTTAGTTTTACAGAAAAATGGCTGGAAAAGCTTTAGTGGAAGTACTTTGGCAAGACGAGCTTCACTTGAAATGAGTGTCTTTCAGAAGACTAGTGTAGTGGCCATTCATTTGCCCAGTTTTAAGAAGTCAGCAAAATAGTTGACAGTTTTCAGAAATAAATGTCACTTTTCACTGTGAAATGAATGCTTTCTCTTGCATCAAGTATTAGGAAAACAGTGCTAACAGTAAAAAAAAAAGTTTCAACTGGCAGGAAAAAACTGAAAATTCTGAAAATGAAAGTTTTTTTCCTGAAGCAGTCTTACACTGTATCTTTACAGCAAATTTTGTCCTCTGCCACACTCTATTATCTATAGTCACAGACTGTATAACCCCCACATTTTTCTAAACTTGTACTAGCCCTCATCTCCTTGTAAAAAGTTAAGACAGAAGTTTGCGTTATAATAGTTTACTATATGTATTAGAATAAGAATATAAATTGACCAGAGAGAACTCTTCCCCCCCCCCCCCCCCCAGTAAAGAAACTTCACTCTCTCTGTCAATTAAACACAGACTTAAATTAGCCAGCTGAATACAGAATTTAGAAGAAAAGCAGAAATGGAGTAAGTCTTCAAAGTCTTCAGGAATGTACCACATTTACTATAGTAGCAAAAATGCTACAAGGCATATGTAGTTACAATACAAGTTTAGTGGCAGGGGGAGCTGGGTGGGATCTACATCATGTACATGTAAGAAAGCTTCCTTTCAGGTGCTGGGGTGACAAGTGAAAAATGGAACATCATAACTGAGGCTTCCATAAATTAAATACTATTTTAAACTGCAACTAAGTTGTTCACTGCTACGAGTTTAATAGACCCTGGTTGGTTTCATCTTCAGCTTTCTGTGGTTTACATTCCTTGCCAGGATACGTCAATCTGTATAAACCACAGCAAAAATTGTTAAAATTGTGGTGTCTGGGCAGCTGCAAATACCCAGCCAACAGCAATCAAAATCATCAAAACTAAAAAGTAAAGTCTTCTCTCGCCTGTATGTTTAAAAAAAAACAAGAACCCTATAACAGGCTACAGGGCCTGCAGAGGAGTCAAATTAAGCAAATCACTCATCTCTGCTGGAAATATTAATTCCCACTTCGGGCACACAAGCACCATGCTGAAAACCGGCATCAGCCCTGAGGTCCCAATTGACAGGGCAGATGGGGAAGTGACTGGAAAGCTGGTGTGGGCTTTAGGAGCACAGGCTTTGTGGAACAGCCTTGCTTGGGAGGGCTGCCAGATGCCACAGCTGAATAGGGGTGCCACCCCCATAAGGGCACACAGCTGATGCATAGGCAACTGGGGAGAGGAACTGTAAAGAAGGAGCTTCTGATCAGCCAAAAATCTATTGTTTCCAGGACCTTGGGCTCATTTAAAATGCAGGGAGAGAAGGGTGAATACTTCCCCTTTCTAGTGCTGCTGGAACAAAGCCATAAGAGAACATTGAGAGACGTCTTGGCAGAAGCTGCAGCAAGCCTGGATGCCTTTGCTGGAAAGCAGTCCCCATGCAAGCAAGCAGTAGGGTTAAACCCTGAAAGGGTGAGCAAAGCTGACAAAGCCAATCACTGACTATAAGTAATAGCAATGGACTGATTGCTGAGGAAATTCTTCATGCCTCCTGGAAAGCAGCAGAAACATCTCTGCCAGATATTTAGCACCTATTTAGCATTAGGAATCTACCAGCACATTCAATAGGGTTTTTTGAAAGTTCATCAAAAGATTGTTTCTGGCATTGCAAAAAGCATCTTCTAATGTGACACTCCACTGAATGCTTTGGTCAACCTAGCATCTGGTATTGGAGTGATGCTTTGTGTCAAAACAATTTGCCTGTTCAGTATTCAATCCTACTGTGCTGTTAACTAGCTACCAGAAGCAGGAAAATCCATGGAGCTTTCAGCTCTCATGGTGCATATGAAAATCTTTACATGGCAAAGTCCTTGCTATGAGAATCTGCAACAGAATAATTGCCGCACAATTAACAACTGCTTGAACTGGATCCACCTAAATCTTATTCAAGCTACCCCTCCTATCTGAGAAGTGACCCAAATTCCAAAGTTCAAGTGGTTCCCATTTTGGAAGCAAATAAAAAAGTGACTGGGAACAGTCAGCACTGCTTTACCAAGAAGAAACCCACTTTACTACCTTCAGTGATTCAGTGATGTTTGTTTTTTTAAGCCTTTTTAATGCTATCTTCTTCAATATTCTTGTAACCAAACTGGTACATCAATGTCTGAATGGCTGGACAACTAAGTGGGAAAAAAAATAGTTGGACAGTTGGCTCCCAGAAGGTACTGATTACTTAGCTGTACTCTTCCCAAGCTAGGAGCAAGCACCAGAGGGGTCAGTCCTGAGACCTCTTCTGTTTAACATCTTTATCAATGATCTTAGAGGAGCTGACAGAGTGTAGGCTCACCAGATTTGCAGATCACACAAAACTTGAGAGAATTATCAACACATCCAAGGGGAGAGCTGCCATCCCTAGGGACCTAGACAGACTGGAGGAATGGACCAACAGGAACGTCATAACATTTATCAAGGACAAATGCAAAGTCCTGCACTGACACACACAATGGATCAAAAAAACAGGACTGAGGTCTGTCCCATCCAACCCGCTGGATTTTACCCTTTATGCCACATTACGGTCAGCTCTGTCCAAAGGATTTCTGTGAGAAGTACCAAGAGATCTCCCTCCTGTCAGCTTTTATTAACGAAAAGGTAAAGGCCAGGCAACTATTACCCCCAGCATGCAGCACTGCACTCAGTACTTCATTCTGCCAGGTATTGCATATTGAGGTTTGGGTCCCACAAGTAACAAACTTCATACTGCAATTATTGTAACATCCATGAATTAAAGGTGCTTACAGCCCATGCAATTAAGGACAAAGTCACTCGAGAAGGAACACGTAAGAAATTGACCAAGTGAGCGAATAGATTGACACTGGCTGTGGCACTTACTTCCAGGTATCATCCTACTGTGCTACTATCTGCTTCTTTGATTCTTACAATCTTTAGCAAAAAACCTATACTATAACATTTTTTGATATATTGTGTTATTCTGAACTAGAAATTTAGAACTCCATACTTTACTCTCACAACAAAAGTGTTGCCTTTTGGGGACAGAACAATGTTTTACTAGAAATGGGAGGAAGGAAGAAGATCCAGACCAAGGAGTTCCAAAATATTCCCAAATTCACAGATTTTCCACTTCCATCATTTGCAGTCTTTGAGCAACCACTACAGTTTGGAAGCTATCTAGATAAATGACTCACTTTTGGAATATTCCAGCTGTCACTGATCTCCCAGAAAGATGCCTGAACAAATGAAAACACTTTAGCAAGAGTCTGATATCTGCAGCCAGAAAACCTCACATCAGTAACTCAGTTTTATTGCAAGTCTCAAGATACAACTAATATAAATGCACTTTGTCCCTTGGCTCAAAGAATCAGTATATCTCAATTTTTGAAAAGGCTTCTACTTACCATATGTGAATGCATAGAAATTCAAACAGCTGACACTACTCAGCGTTGCAGTGAGCAGATCCCCACAGGTGGTTCCTAGAACCCCAACAGAACTTTTGGAATCAGGGTTCTAAAAGCCAGTGTCCAGATTTTTATTCTGCAAAAGGACTGGATTGTACTTCTAAGCACAGGTGTGAATAGCAAAACCTGGTTTTTTTTGCCATGACTGCATTCAAGCCTAATACTGTATAGCTGCAGTTCTGAAACAACATTTAGTTATTCTGTAAGGTGACAAGGTGCCTTTATTCAGAGCCACCTACTCTATGCATAAAAACATTCAAAAAGCGTTACTTCCATCACACATGGGAGTGAGAGGGAAGCTTTCAATCATTTGTAGATTCAAGTTATTGCAGATAGTTAAACACCTGATTTATGGACACAGGCACTCTTTGCCTCAGCACATTATGGTAGGAGGACTTCACATTTTGTTTTTTGTGGCTCCAATTTTGCTTCAACAAGTCAATTGTGGGTGGAAGTAACCAAATAGTATGTAAGATGCCAAGTAGAGGCCTCTGCAAACTTGGCCCACAGTGTGCATACTTGTTAGCCTTAAGTTTGCTGTTCTCATTTTAATCCCCTGCACTTCTAGCATCTGCAAATTGTTTAGCAAATTTAAGTCCTTCATTTATCCACTTACAACCCAGTCTGCTTTCCTGTAGTATTTTATCATTAGATTTGTGGAGTTGCCATTGTTCCACTTCAATGTTAAATGAAGCTGGATAGTAAATGATGTTAATATTAAGCAGTTGCCAGCAAGGTGAGGGTATCAATAACAGCATTCCGTTTGTTTAAAATATTGCTGCCACAAATGAGAGTACAATAGGAAATATAGCTATGTATTTCAACTCTGTCTCTAACCATAGAATTTTTTATTTCATCTCTGCAAGTTACATCATCATGATGGGTAAATATTATGTGCTAGTGAGATGTTAAGTACCATACAAAGATTACTTAATTTATCTTTGGGTTTCTTTCTAAGACAGAAACAACTCGGAAAGATGTGCATGTATTGGTACGTTCTTGACTAAACTTCCTACGAAACACAAGATATCTTCTAGCATATATTTCTGCTTTATGATAATTTGACCAACAATTCAGTTCATAATAATATATCAATGTATGGAATTATTGCCGGTGTTTCAATGTATTAATATGCTAGTTTTTCCTCTGTAGACAGGAGCAAAAGATAATGAAATATCTCTACAGTATAGATAATATAATTTTGGGGGAAAACATGATGCAGAATTGTCCTTAATAAAAACCCGCACAAGTACTGAATAAACAAAAGGGTAAAATTTAGAAGCAGCTCTCTATTTTACCTCAGGAAAAAGAGTGAAATAAATGCAAAGGATTTGGCATGCAGTGAAGTAAAAAGAACCTTTCCCTCATGTCAGATTTCAACCAGTTGCACATTTACAAACAGCTGTTCTGTTTCAAATAAATAGGCAAAGTCTGCCTCAGGATACAAAAACTTTTCTATTAATATGTTTTTGGCTAGATAAGGGTAATCTGCCATGGAGTACCCACATCTGTATATCCTTAATGAACTTTGATTATGTCTCCCATTACTCAACAAAAACCCCAAACACACAAAGAATCAAAAAAGCTCAAACAAAACCAAAACTAAACTGTTTGGAAACAAATTCATATTTTAAGTAAAAAGTGCTATGGGCAGCTTTATTGCCATGGCATAGCATCGTTCCTCAGGAGTCCTGTCTTGCAATGAAAGTTTCTCTTGCCTTGCAGATCTGATTTCCTGTTCCCCGATGAATTGCAAAAATTAGTTCCATGGAGTTCTGGGTAATTCACTTGGTTCCCACTGTTCTTCCAGTCCTTCCAAGACTGCAGCCATTCCAAGCACAAAACCCAGGCATATCTGCCATCTGATGTACTATGTAAGCAAATAATCTTTCTTCCGGAAGGAGATGCAAGTCTGACAACTGTGTAGGGAGGCTCACCTTACTTCATGCTGCTTAATTTATTTCAGACCTGAACAGCTAAATGAGTTAATCAGTCTCAGCAGCTGATCACTATGATTTGATGACCACATATGGCTAAACCCCAAAGGAAAAAGAAGGCTGGAGTCAGTGTGGAAGCCAGGACTTTTAAATGCACAAACAACAGGTGAGAATACAAAATCATCTGGTTACCCAAGACAGGCAGCTGCAGACATAGAAGAAAGATGACAGCTGCTTGCAGGTCTCAGTGTTGACTAGAAAATTAGTTTTCCTTACAAAATTACATATTTGCAATGGATATCCCAGGAAGATGTCTAGAAAGGTACACAGGGATCTTAATTCCCTTTGAAAACAAAATTCCATTGTAATTCAGCTTATCTATGACAGATACTAGTTTTTACAAAAAAACCCCACAGTGTCTCCATCAAAATTCAACTGAAAGCTCTGAATGAAAACCTGGTAATTATGTGTAACTCATAGCATCTTGGGACTAGACACTGGTCACTCAAACAGCACAAAATAAGATGCTGCCCAACACAGATGCCAGCTGAATATTGCCACCAGACAAGAAACATGTAAATTCAGATAAAAATCTGTGCTATAAGATTTGAAATCTGCATTTGTTTGGGATAACAAAGAACTCTTTTTTTTCCATAAAAAAATGCATGCTACTAGTCAGGAAAAACTGTTCATGTGTAACAAAAGAAACAGTAGCTGACTAGTGGGAGAGTTACTGATGTCTTGGAAAGAGAAAGCAGTTTAGATACAGAAAACAAACAGCTGCAAAATATATTCAACAGCCCTGCAACTAGGAACACTGTGCTGAATTCTAACTATCAGTGACATACGTAGAGAGCAGCTTCCTGAAACCTCCTGAAAAACAGGGCAAGTGAAAAAATTGAGGTCTACCAGGGACAAAAACTCAATCACACCCTTTGGGTGGAGTGAGACAGACACATGGAATTTATTTCCATTTCATCCATCCTGCCCCACATCCCAATCCCTCATCACATACAACAACATTAATATGGAACTTGAGAAGGTTTCATTACAGCTGCAGAGCTGTAGAAGAACAGTGTTTACCAGCTGCACCTGAACTAGATTTAAAATTACAGACAACAGAAGAGAACCAGATCAACTCACACAGAAATCAGTGTTAAGGAACACAGTGTTCCTTAAAGAACATAGGGGTCCAAACTATGAGTAGGAATCCTTCCTTCCAGTTCACCTTCCCTATTTCTAGGATGGGTTATCTGTTACCAGTTAGGGTTAGTTTTTGATGGGTTAAAGACCAGGAAAGTTATTTTAGGATAAATAAAAACAGGTGTACTGGCAGTACTGAAATGAGCCATATTTCCATATTTGAGAACAGTAGGTGACTTTTAAATCATGAGTTAATTCTACACAGGAGCAGCACAATTAGGTTAGAATTTTCAAAACAATCTAAAGTCATTAAATAGTTAAATTCTATAATAAAACAAGCCCTCAGGTGTATTCCTGCAATCATCAAATCTTTAAATAGACTAATTGCAACCTTAATGCTTATAAAGATGTTTTTATGACATTGAACTAACAGACAAAATATTTTAAATGATGCTTGGACACTTGAGTTTACAAACATATGTCAAGGACTTAACTTCTGGCACAGATAAGTGAACCAACTACTTTGAAACTCAATGTCAAAGCTAATAACTGACCAATCTAAATGTATTCAAGTGGAAATACACTGGCACTGAAAGAGTTCATATACTTCTTGCTGCTTCTTTTACCGGAATAGAAGAAAGGGTCTGGATTTGAGACTTCATTCACCTGCAATTCTGGCTGAGCAGCCAATACTGCAGAGAAGTATTTCAGCATAAGGAAACCATTGATCATAACACTATTAGCTAGATCATAAAAATCTGATTATACTGCAAGAAGCCTGTTCTGAATATACGCTAAGTGTTGGGGTTTAATACTGTGTATGCAGCAGTAATACTTGCTGAGAATTATGGTCTATTTTGTTTATTCTCATTTTGAATGCTTTTCTCCTCAGATGAGTTATGGTTCTATTTTCTCTTTCAAGGCTCAGTTCCTAGAATTCTTAAACTGTTCCAACTCAACCACTTCCAGATCATCCATTAGATGTTTCATTAATGTTGTGATCTTACAGTGCTCACTCAGCATTCCTATCACTGATGCATTTTCACATGGCAAGTGAGTTTTGACCAGTAATTATTTCATCCCAGAACTGAGTTTTATGTTATCTGTATAAGGCAACTTGCAGCCTGCATGTTGTTACTCACTGGGCATCTGGTTTTGTAGCATCCTCCTGGGCACCACTTTAAGACTTGTTTGGAGATTCCAAATTTTAGTCCCGCAGTCCTCAAGCACCCAGTCTCCTTGAAATCCCACATCAACTGAACAATATCAGGAGTGCAGGTAATGCCTCTATCTTCCCTTGAATTTCCTGCCTACTTATGCAAAATACCTTCTACCTTGAGACATCTTCGCAAAGTCCGCTCCTCCTCAAGTCAGGAAGAACGTGGAAACAAAATGCACGCTCAACCTGTGAGTGACTAAATTAGAATGTTAGTTGCATCTATGTCAGCACTGAAACCCAGCCTTTCTTCCCATCACAGAGGCAAGGCATTTACAGAAGGATCTTAAGAAGACTGAGTACTGCTCTCCAAGTCTGAGAGATATCAATCTTCATGAACCAGAAAGACTGATCAATAATATTTCTCAGTAAATGCAACCAGAAATATTGCCAGTTTCAAAATAACACTGAAAGAGGATTCCATGATACTGTTAAGTGGCTGCCACCACTGACCAGTTTGAAAGAGAATCACTTAAATGTTCACATGTACATCACAAGTTTTATGGGGTGACAAAGAAAAAATAAAAATAAAAATAAAAAAAACCCAAACAAAAAAAGAACCTGGTAGAATCACATTTTTTTTCCCTCCAAACTTTTTTTCACTGTTGCCTACAGAAGGTTCTTGACAAATGTGTCCAGAATATCTAACTATTGTTTAAAGTTTGGGTATTAGTTTGCAGCAGAGTCACTACCTTTTAGTTTGCTAAAGACATGCAGCAGTTGCAACAGCTCCTTTTAAATTAAGTTCTTAAAACTACTATAATTTCCATTAGCTGTTTTATTACACTTAATTTTCATATATATAGTATAAGAGAAAATTAAGATGCATGTTATTAAATATAAGTAGTATGCAGGCTTGCACATACACTCCATCAGCTGAAAAAGTAATAGATTTATTTGAGCTATGATTATAAAAATCTACCCATCCACCAATATTCCAAAAGGGTTAATGTTCACTGTTAAATTTTACATAGTTGGAATGACCACATGATGTAGAGTAACACCTGGAAATACAAATATGAAAGTGTAGACTTGTGCCATTTTAGCAGTCCTAGACACAGAGAAAGCTGTGGTGTTAACATACCCATTTGATTTGCTTGAATGTATGAATCCCCATAGGATTTATTTGCCCCTAAGCAAAATGTGTGATTAACCTTTAAATGGGGCAGGTTTTGTTTCTCACATATGTATCGTGCATTTGATCGTACAGTAATTCAGCATAATGCTTAAATGTGAATTACACCATCCTTGTCCAGAACAATTCTGATAATATTCATGCCATTCACATTACTGAACAGATGTACTTGGTTTACTCTTCAGTTTCTTGTTAACATGGTTCTCTTTAAAGTCTCTTAGTTGCTCCTAGAAAGTTAAGAAAGTTAATCATAACAATCCTCTTGAACTTTACTTCAAGTTCAGTCAATATTCAAGTCTCAAAAAAAAACCCAAACCACCCCAAACAAGAGCACCCTAACTGCAGTATGACACCACTCCACCCCCACCCTCCCCAAAAAAAAAACCCAAACAATTCCACCAATCCCATAAAACCATTATACACTATTTTGTTCTATTATTTTGGTACCTTTACAAAATTAATAGAAACAAGTATCCTACTTCATTACGCTACATCCACTTTGTATAAACATAGATAAACCCATCAGATAAAAAGCGTGTATGTGTGAGAAAGAGTGAAATCAGGCCATTGGTCACTACCTAGCTTACATATAACAGAAGCATGCTAGCAATGCACTGCTCAGCCGCTTCAAAACGCAGCAAAACGATTGCATCAGTTGAAAAACACAGACTAATATTACTACACATAGAAAGCAGCACTCGATGTGGTATATCAGATCTAATACATTAAAAAAGGCTAGCACTTCTCAGTGTCCAAAGCCAAAATCTACTGTACATTCTTTTAGGTATCTGATGGCTAGGAGACCAATCTATTGGTAAGAAACCAATAAACCAACATCTAGTTGGGAAATTCCTGTGTTAACAAAATAATGCATACAGACTCTTCCTCTTGACTCTTCCATTGACTGTAGCACCTCTGAGAATTAAGTTATATATCATTATTAAATAGATCACAGCTTATTACTGAGTCATATAATTTGCCTTCCTAGGGAACAAAAATATCATTTACTAGAAAGAATAAATCTCTCTGCCTAACAGTACTTTTCTTCTGGCACTGTTGTATTTATCACTCATGGTTCCCATCTAATATTTATCTTATACAGTTATAAAATTCATAGCCAGTGTTTAGACACATCTTAATTCTTGCAGAGCGAGTGCCATCACCCTTAGAGTAAAGGTCAAATTTTGCTCTCACATCAAAGCAATGCCTTGGAAGACAAGAGTTCAACTGAGATAATACAAATAAAACTGAACCAAATAACTTCATATATTGGTGATCAGCCAAAAGACTGCCAGCTGTGCTACTGGACTTCGGTTATCTGCCAACTTTTGAGTGGGTATGCACTCTCAACATGAAGGACCAAGACTCCTGAAGCCAGAGGATTATGTTTAGATAGCTTCTACTACTTTCCCTAAAGCACATACTCTCAAGGCAGCCTATATATGGTCAGAGAGTATCATATGACTGATGCACATTTAGTAACATAGGTCTCCACATTAAGACAAAAAGAGGTTTTGTTAGAAGCAAGTGACTGAAACCAATGAATTTACAGCCAGACTTCAATCCAAGTAGGACTGAAACCCTACAGGACAGGTCTTTGTGGGGCTAGCACCTGGTAAAGCAATTTCAATAAAACACTGAACAATCCTCTGCAAGCATGGATGAGAAAGGAGTTCACAGCTTCTAGATGATCTCAGAGAGAAAAACAACAGCCACAGTCACTAAAATTTTCTCTCATGTGCCACAACAGCTAATCCTGCCAAAGTAATCCCAGTAATTTCAGAACATTTCCTTTTTCTAAACTTCCACATTTGCAGTGAAGGATAATTTAAGATACTGCCTTTTGCACCAATTTTGCAAATTTCAAAGGTACTTTTGAAAAATCAAAGGTACTTTGTGCTAGACCTTCCCCCAGATCCGCGGACCAATATTTTGAACATCCCTAGAACAAAACTTTTGTCACACCAATAGCTAGAAGTCAGACAAGCAACATTTTTGATATTAAAATGTGCCACATTTGGTAGAAAAATTGTTTAAAGACAATACTGCAATTCAATTGTCTTCATCTTTATCCAAAATAAAAGCTTAGTTTATTAATACACAAGATTTTCAACTGTTTCTTCTGTTTTCTTCTTTAAAGCACACACAAATTTAATTTCTTCTCAAGCTGATGCTGCACTGCTATCTACTGTCATATTAAAAAAAACCCCACCCATTGTGCTTTGTACCATGGGAGAAAAGCATCGGTGATGACAACCCAAACACTGTTTCATCTGCACTTACAAGTTTCTGCTGTGCTTTTAGAAAACACATAATGCTAACTTCACAGCATAAAGGATAAAGATAGGTTCCAAGCTAAGCCATGCTTGAAGCATTTTACATACAGTATTTCATCTATTAAAATAATGTTGCTTATTTAAGGCAAAACAATTCTCTAGTTGTACAACTAAGACATGACTTCGACACCCAGGTCTGAGTTGAGAGTCTTCATGTACAGGGCCTGTTTTGAAACCTAGGATGTAGACCAGTGCTCATTAATTTGTAAGACTTTTTTTTTTTAAGTACCTTTGTATCATTGGAGTTCTTTGGGTTTTCACCCTACACTCCTTAACAGTTGTGTTCAATCTGATGGTAGATTTCATATGAGTATCCTGTTACACTTTGTCAGTTTCTAGTGGAACATGCCCATTTCCAGCAGTCCAAGAGCTCCAGCTGTCAACTATAGTTTATCATTTAAAGCTGCACCCAAATAACAACACACTACTCCAGTATTTCAAAGATATCTTAAAACAAGACCTTTTAATCAGAAAATAAATATCCTCACTTTCCATTAGCAATGTCCATTACAAACCTCCTGTAATGAATAAATGAGATTCTTCAAAGAACTAAAAAAAAATAAAAATAAAAGTCTCAACTTTCAGACTCTAAATTGAGCTAAAACCCCGCAGGCAAAGTGCAGGTTTTAGTTCATAATCCATCACAAGAGAGTCCCATCATTTTCACTAAGAATATTATCTGAAGAGAGATTTGAGAGAGAACTGATGGCTTCCAGACCACAAAGCACTTGACTCCCAAGAACCTACTGTTCTGTCAAATCTCTTAGTCTCCTGTAGGAAAGACGCAAGAGCAGAATAGCTTATTGTTCCATGTCAAAGCTGCTCTTTCTTTTTTTCTTTTCCTGGCATGTATGTTTCCTTCTTAGTTACATGCATGGATCTGAATTTAATCTGAATAGGAAGCACAACTCAAGTTGACAACGTAATTGCTTAATTGTTGCAGCCTGCTCACCTTCCAAAACAAACTGGTCCAAAAGAAATCAGAGGAAAATAGAAAGCAACTGATTGTGTCTCATGAATCAGAGCATGGAGCACAGTGGAATAACACAAATAGGGTAATGACTGGAAAATATTTTTCTAGTAATATCAACCAGTGCCATAAAATTCATAAAAAGTTAAACTTTCAGATTAGCATTTAGTAGTTTGTGCTCATGTCTATTTTCCCCCCATCCCCAACCCCCACCTTACTCTAAGTCAGTGGTGATCTGATAAAGTTTTGCAGGCATAGATGCATACCCTTTAAAACTAATGGTGTAAATGGAAAGTTTACTTCTAGGCAACATAAGTATGTTAATAGTCACTACTCCTATGAGTCTTTGACCACAGCAGAACCAGATTAAAGCATCTTTCACAGGATAATGTCACTGAGCCATACTTTGGCATGAGACTTAAGTTATTTTTGAAAAACACACTACTGCCTTTCTTTAAAGCAAAGCCACCACCAGCACCAGTCAGCAACAAGCACATGGAACAATACCTACCTGTTCTGTTTCAGAACAGTCCCTACATCAAAACGTTTCCATCCCTGTTGCTTGAAATTATCACAAAAGCAATGTAACACTGAACCTTCCCGCTTGAAGTTTATCCTCCCACACAGGGCGGTGGGTTTCCACACTGCAGTGGGGTCCAGCAGGCAGCACTGCTTTCTATGAGGGCACACACAGGAGATCTCACACTGAGCTGGACCCACTTTTGTGAGGTGTGGGGGAGTTTGAAGAAACCAGGCAAATGGTACTCTGACCTTTGCTCTTAAAGAAACTAGAACAGACCCAGGAAGACCTGAAACTCTCACTGGGTGGCACATGTAGCCTCTTTAAAGAAAGCTTTGCTCTCCTTCAATAACACTTGAGCAGCCAGAGAAAGCAACATGCCAGAAACAAGTTTTATTTTCCACCTGTCCAATACCACACACTCACTGCAGACTTCCATTCCGATTACTAAGTCTCACTTTGTTGACTCACAATATGTAAAATATTTGACTGTAGCAGGAAAAAAGCCTGAGCAGCAGCTGCTGTCACAGAGAGAAGGTACCATGAATACATGATAGGCTGCTTCTTAAGGAAAGTTGGAGGTACGAAATTAACCTGATTGGCAGTATTCTGAAACATTCCATCTTCCAATAGACTGACGGTTCTGACTCAAGCACAGCAAATCTCACCAAGCACTCTACAGTTAGCCAGCCCTGAGAGAATTATCACTGCTAGATTATGTGAATGTAACCAATAAAAGAGCTTTGAGGCTTCTGTTTACATACAGCCCCAAAGGCATTTTCTTTCTGAAGAGGTTACTCAGACAGGGTGTCAGCACAGCTTCAGCCTTAAGAGCTCAATGTTCAAGAAAGGCTTCTCTGGCCTGACCTAATGAAATAACTCATTCACAAATGCAAACCATATTTATGGAATCCCTATGTGATCTTAAAACAAGAGTAATTATTTTTCTGTGTTTGCAAAACAGAATTGATATTTATTATAAACACTTAAATGCATACTCCCTCAATCTTTTTCTTTGCAGGAAAAGCCTGTTATTTTCACAGCTGAAAACAATAATTTCTAAATGAGAAAACATTTCCAAATTAGAAACTTCTGATTAGCACCAAGATATTCAATTGTTATTTTGTTTGGGTTTTGTTCCCCTCACCCACAAACAATAATCTACAAAGAGGATGAAATTTAAGTGTGTGTAAGGACACATTTACAGGAAAGTAGCTCTTTGAAGCGTTTGTAGTTTGTCCAAAAAGCACCATTAATGCAGTTCACATTTGGCACCGCAAGCGTGCCTAGGACAGGAAAAGCACTTTTCTCCCAGCACTTGGGAGAGTAACTTGAACATTTTTCAAACTCTTATCTATTGAATGACAGTAAAAATCACACTGTTCTTGAAGTTCACAAATTGGAGGCTAGTTTCAGCAAGAACAGTATTTCCCTTAAATATTCTTAAAGGCTGAATTCTGCTAACCAAATAGTAGTGCTGGTTTTATACAGGCTCTTCTCTGCTGGTCTCAAAGCTGTTCTTAAGCAACCACCAAGCAGTAATCATGCAGTCAAAGATTATGTAGCATAAGCCAAATCTCTGTTCACAAAGCTTGTGCCTACACAGATGTAAATACCCTTAACCCCATTCATATCAGAGCAACTGTAAAGGATACCTGCACTAATCTAATTTTAGAAAGACTTGAATAACCTGGACAACAGGTATCAGAGGCAAAGGCTCAAATGATGGAAACAGGTTTGATTGAACACAGAAGGTCATAAAATATAGATCAGCTAGTATCAGAGGAGAAGCAGAGTATGTGCAGCTGTCCAGAAAATAATCGGGAGGTTACATTAACTACAGCCCTCTTCTCTGCTTGTCATTTCACCACAATGCAATAACTGCTATTTCTACTGCTAGTAGGACTTTTCAGGTAACGTGAAGTGTGGCTTTTCTACTAGATGTCAGGGAAGAAGACAATCCCATTTTCACCAAAGATGTTCCAGGCAAAACTTCCCAGGTGCAGCCAGCTAGAAACCCAGAATAAGCTGTTACTCCTACCCTTTCTAGGAGCAATTTAGGGAAAAACTTAAAGTATTCCCTCCATCAGAAAATATCATGGCAAGTTGGTGGACTAAGTCTTTGGGTCTAAGTCCTAGAGGTACTCTTCTCCTCAAATGCAGCAAAATTAACTATGACTAATAAAAATGCAGTAACAGAAAGTGCAGCACTCAAGTTTTCCTGTCATCTCAATTTTACAAGTAACACTACCATCCACAAGACATGCCTGGCTAAGGTCTGTTAGTGTTTTTATCCCTTTCACCTGACTGTTATGTTTACTGTACAAAAGCATATATAAATTATAAGTTTACAGTAGGAAGAATAAATTCTCTGGACTAAGAATTAATACAACAACTTCTAAGAATGAAATTTCACAAAGTAGATTCTGAAGACACTGACACATTTCCAGACTACTAATTAGGCCTCTGGATTTAGTTCTACAGACAAAAGAGGGTGTTTCAAAGGCTTTACCACAACCACTTCTTCTCAATATCCCCAAATATTATTGAGAAAAGCCAGGCAACACACCCTTCTGAAGTATACCCAGTTCAAAACTATACGTGTGACAAGTGATTCTAAAGAAAAGGAATGCACTCATACTGTATGTCAATTCTCTCCACGGCTGCCACAAGAATACATCACTGCTGGAGACATAGCAGCTAGACATAGTTTTTCATTGTGGCCATGAAGGTGGCATGTGCTTAGGTGGATGATGCTTAACTGAACCAGGAAAAGTAAGAGAAGAAGCCAAAAAATAAGTTATACTGTAGAACCTGCACTATTGAGAAAAGTTTTACCTAGATGTATCCCCTACAATTCTACAGAACTGCAACCTCCAGAAGAAACCAAGTAGAACCATGGTGGTGAGGCAGCACTCTGGCTCTATGTAGCTTCACAAAAACCTGCACAAAAAGAAAAATGGCTGAAGAAAGAGAGGCAAGGACCAGAAATACCATAGAGGAGAGACTTTCTCTGCTCAAGCACCAGCAGTGACTAAACTTTGACTTTAAAAGTTGAAAAGCACTCTTTGCCCTTGCCTATTAGATCACAATTACCCATTTAGTGTCTGTTAAAGAAGGCTTGGTTTTGTGGAGTAAAGGGGCTTGGGTGGTGAGGAGTAATAGTTAAGGTGATTAAACCCACTCTGCTTTGTATATTTTCTCAAAGCCTTACAATAAAAGATTACAAGAAACAGCACAAAGTTGCAGATTACGGGAAGAAAGAAAAAGAGGGGGAGGTAGATATGTATGGGAAATGAAATAAATTTCATAAAATGGAATGCAGACAAGGATAAAGTTTGGTGGTTTAAAGATCCAAAAGGCCACAGCTAAGTACAGTAAGCATATGAGATTTAAGGAAGGGAATAACACAGGCAAGGACATGAAGGCAGACAAGAGACATTCTATTTCTCAACACCAACCTGAAAACAGGGGTGTGCTTGCCAGAGGGAATGTTTGGTGGTAAAAGACAAGAGGAAGGAAACTCAGCATGTGGAAACACCGAGTAGTTTTTACATAGTTAGTAACAGTCTTCCACACCCTAGAATACTCTGTGCAGGTTCCAGTGGAATTAATTCCAAACTGCAAACAAACCTTATCTGTCCTACAACAATTTCTCTGTTGGGTTTAGGAATGCATCAGAAGCAGCTCCATTCTCTTCATCTTCATATTCCTGAGTCCTGAAGGTTATCATCACTCCTTTTTTTTTGCCTACATATTAAACCAGCAAACAGGCTTGCCAGTAGGTACCTAGACATACATTTTGTAGTACAATTATAGTGGTACACTTACATACACACCAGCAAAGAAACACCTTTCAGCAGACAAGTGCTGATGAACTACACCTCACCCTAAGATGTAGCCTACACAGCAGCTGACCCTCATATCACTGAACAGGTTTGATTAAACTTTTGGTAGCAATTCTGTACTTTACACTGAACCAAGGGTCCTGTACCTGCAAATAAGCTGGTACAGGGGAAAAAGTGCATTTTCCACTTCCTTATAAGCCCATGTAGGAAAGTAAAGAGCATGTTCTCAAGAAGGGCAAGTTCCTTATTTGTAAATGAGGCACTGACCCACTGCTACTTACCCACTACTACCAACAGGACCTCTTTCAGACTCCTCCTTAATGTGTAAAGGGCCCAATCCTTTAAAAAGACCACACATGTGTATGTGTGCACACACACATACCCACCCACTACAAACACAAAGCCACTTTCAGATTGTTTCCTCAGATCCTAATAGCATCAAAATACTAACATGCAGGAACTCCAAAATTAGGATACAAAATAGTACACAGCCAACACGGGGGGGGGGGGGGGGGGGGGGGGGGGGACCAAAAAAAAACCAGAAAACAAACATATGCAATTGAACAATATAGCTGAACATCTCTGGTCAGGTTTTATTACACTGACAAAGTCCTGCTTCAGTCAACAGGTTTGTTCAAATAACAGGTTGCATTTGTTCAAGGTTCTACTGCTGAGAAGAGGAACTTCTTTGCCAGATGAAGAAAGGGAGCAAAGGAAGCTTCACGCTCTCCCCTTTTTAGCAGAGGAGGAGATGCTCTCTTAACCTCTGATAAAAATGAGAAGTGCTGAATTAGCACTACTCATGCTCTTAGTGCACTCCACTAATTTATATGAAATAAACCACTTACAGAGATACATATGTAACTGAGAAGACAGAATATTTTAGAGAGAGATTGTATTCAGAACCTACACCATGAATACCAGAGAAAAATCAGCTTTTACCATAGTATGACCATTACAAGTCTCAGCAAGGTGTAGAGACCAAACCACACAAAGCTAACTTATAGTAAATCTGAAATACAGGTGTCAAGCTCTGAATTGCTTAGCAGCTTTTCATTGGTGGGGTGAGACAGTGAAGACAAGGAGATTTTAATCACAGTTCAGGAATTACATTTCTGTTTTGCAGCTCTGTATGCCTCCAAATTTGGGTAAGGCCTCGGGTTTTTAGTAGCTACCTCCCTATCCTGAAGTCTGACCTATATTTGACAGAAGAAAGGAAGAAATCACTACTAGCAACTAAATACACTTCTTAAACTTGGCTAAATTTTTACATTCCAGGTAGGAAATGATCAAACTTAAAGGTTGGATACAGGACATCCACAGTATAGTAAGAAATCCACACAGTGATGGTATGACTACTTTTTTTTTTTAAGGTAATTCTCCATTTAACAGCAAAATGAAAAGTATAAATTTCCCACCACAACTTAATGATCTGTGTGGGGTGGAGAACAAAACCAAAGACACAGCTGTGCACTTATCTTCAGGTACGTGACTAAACCAAAATGCTGTTTCAAGTGGATGCATCCTCATTTATGGTTTGCAAGTAAAAGGCCCTGTACAGGATATGGGGCATAAGCTGAGATTTCATACAGTAACAGTGCATACACAGACACTGACAGGATTAACCTCCCACCACATACAGCCATAGGATCCTGCATCTACTTGAGATTCACCAATGCAGTTTTGCTCTCTGTTTCAGTTTCCGAGAATACTTTCCTCAGTGCCTGATCATCTGGCAAAGCCAGACACTCACTTCAGTCATCAGTAAGTCAAGTCTTCAGAGTCAGCACAACTATTCAAATTTTTAACCTCTTTCTGCTTCTTAACTACCAAGAAACATCACTGACCTTGAAATTTGAACTTGACAAAACACTTTCCTCCTTGAGGGTGAATGCTCTGTATTCAACCACAACTTTTGTTCCTAGTTACAAACAGAATTGTATTCATAGCCTATGAAAAATATCTTTTTTATATTTAAGAAATAGTTTACTCAGCAACCAATTTTGCATTTTGGGGCTTGATTTTAACTCTTTCAAACCTTCAGTATTCAAAGAGTACATAACAGAGGGAGGAAAGGTACACTTAAAGTTTTTGCCAGATAAAAGGTATTCCAAATTCAGCTCTGCATTCTGCATCTGTATCATAACCCTGATGTAAGAATACTTAGACAACAATAAAATTGTTACAGTGCAACAGTTTCTCATTATATCATTATACTAATGTATAACACAGTATCTGCAGGGGAGAAAAAAAATCTTTGTTTCTTTGAGATATTTTAGCACTCTTTTCTCCGAAACTGGCTGTATGTATCCTCTTAGTTACTCTTTTCAGTTAAAGAGATCTACTACTAACTAGTTTGAAAGCATTGCTTATGGATCCTACAGTGAAAATACATTGAAAAGTAAGTTTTAAGTCATTTTGGTTTTATTAAGTAAATACCCTTTGATTCAAATTACTAGACTGCACAATGTCACATTCAGGATCTCTGACTTTTTGTCCCCTGCCTGCTAAAAAAAGATTGGTGAAAAAATAATAATAATAAAAAAAAAGTCTTGGGCTTTTATCGCTGATCTCTTGAGTATAATGTCCTCCAGGTAGTTTGGAACAGAATTTTACCATTGTGCAAAGTTTTAAAACCTTGACACAGTTGAAATACTGGCAGACCCATATCAATAGTTAGTCACACAAATTGTATGTTTAAGTACAAATTAGTATTTATTAGCATTCTGTTAAACACACTTAAAAAGCATATTGCTATTTTGAATTTATGCATGCCAATTAATTCCAGTAGTTCAGTTGTGTAATTCTGATAGCTCCAAATACAAAAATGAAACTTCAAATCATGTCTTTCAAGTTTTTATAAAGACATGGCATTTACATCAACAGTCACCAGACAAACCATGTGAACAACTAAGATAAAAATGTTTTGTTCTTCGTTAGAGGTTAAAAAAAGCCTCCATTTGACTTGAAAAGACAAAAAATAACATCTTAAAATATACACTAATTTATACATTCTTTATATACACTGGTGTCCCACGATATTCGAGTTGCTTTGTAATTTAAAGAAAATATTTTTTATTAATAATTTAATCCTACTTTCTTGCACATATTCAGGGATGTGTTTATTATTATACTGCTTGTTTCTGAACTATCTGAAATCTTGGTGAGATTATGGAGATTTCTTTTAATAAAGAAACGAAGAAGACTTAGCGTGGCTTAATTAAGAGTGATAATCTCAGTATTCAGTTTCAGTTTAAGTCATACAGTGGTATGCAACTGAGTCCCCCCTTCTTCTGCCATTGACTAAAAGTGAATCCTTTAAAGGAAGCGTTTGGCCCTAGATTTTCACAGGGACAGCTAATTCTCCACAGTCAACTTGATGTTTCACTTTGCAGAAAGAAATTCTCATGTCCTTCTCCCTTCAGTGGAATCCTCATAGCCAATGACACTGGGCATCCAAAAATGATACTGCTTCCCTTCTTCCACTCCCCAAACACTATTTGACACATTTGGTGATAAGTCATTTGTTCATGAGCTTTGCATTTGAGCTTTGAGCTTCCATCACCCCAGGGCTGGAGACTGGGGAACAGCCAAGTGGGTAACAGCTTTTACTGTACACAGCTATGAAGTTTTACTGGTCAGCTGACCACATGAGCTTCAAGCTGACTAAATTACCTTCTTGAATAAAGCTGCAATGTACAGGTAGAGAGAGATCATAGAAGCTATATAACAACAAGGCAGAATGCTGGAAACTAAGGGAAAGCATCTCATGCCTACCTCTATGCCCCCAAGCAGCTTATTGTAAACCTAGCTACTGGAAGACAATTATCTAAAGAAATAATTATAAATAATTATAAAGGATAATTACTTAATTTTTAGAGACCTCATGGCAGATGGACAAAGAACCAGAATTTAACATGTTCAGATACTAAGCAAAAAATAATCCATATTCTGTCTTGGAAAACTTCGTGTTTTCTGAACTAGCTTCTGTTCCCAGAACTCTAAAAGCAGGCATCCGCATTCTGCTTGAAACAGTGCTGTTGCTGATGCTTAAATTCTCTTGTTAAATCTCTCCCATTTTATAGCTAATCATATTTTTATAGCAGGCATGAAGCACTCTACAAGGCCCTTGCTGAGCTGTTCCTGTAAATCAAAACCTTATTCCATCGTTCTGCTTGCTGGCAGCAGAGCAAGGTTACTTTTACCATTTATGGTTGCAAAACCCATCCAGCTTTTTTCTCCCTTCAGTTGCTGCCTTTTTTCCACTATTCCTTCCTTCTCTGTCTTGCTCCAAGAAAGATATTCCAAGTTCAGCTAAACAACTTCAGAACTCATCTTTAAGCTTCTTCTTGCTTCCAGTACACTTACAACCTCATGAAAACATCTAACACAAGTGAAATATTAATACAACCATTTAAGTCAAGACCCTTCTTCCCACCTTAAGTCACATGAACAAACAAAAGCCGCACAAGAACAGCAGCTCAAAAACTCTTTACACTAAGTTATCACTACGTGGCCCATGCGTATAAGAGTTCATAAAATAAGGCCCACATCAGACCTGAGGTGCTTGCAATCACAATGTAACGCCCTGTTACAAAAACTCAGTCCAATGTATGAGCAAGAAGAAAGCAAAACAGTTAGATATTATTAAGACCACCTATAAGCAGCCACCATGTTCTGGAACAAAGCAAGCTTAAAAATGAGGGGGGAGGTAGAAATCCGATTTTTAGATACACTGTCCAATTGCATGCACCCTCCTGGCACACAGGGTGTTAACCTGAAACAGCTTCTGTTTACAACGACCACAGACAAACACCTCACTGAGTTTTTGCCAGATCTGGTTCTGCTCTTCCCATCTCCAGTTCAGAGCCAGAGCATCCTACCACAGAAGAGAAGATCAAAAGAGAAGACGTCTGCCTTTCCACAAGCCTGAGCAGGGCACACATCAACACAGCTTTTTTAAGAAGCTTCTATGTTGCATGAGAAAACCAAAATGTACACTGGAAACTCCTGAATTTTCAGCTAGAAAGGACTATTGCCCTCACCGTGTACAGAAACAGTCAGCACACAAATGATTACAGGGGCATTACTCCAGGAGAACTCATGTCCAGTTACTAAAGTAAAGCAACTTTGCCGCTTAGAAATTAGGGTTAAGTGCTCTAGTGCTTTTTCAAATTGACTTGAAATCTACAAATTGACTTGAAATCCTGGATGGATTGTATGGACTAAATCAAATTCATCTGAACATCAAGAACAGTCTATTTGGCCTAAAATTGCTCTCTAAAAATGTCATCTTATTGTTTAAAATCTGATGCTCAAAAGAAATTTAAGCAAAGTTCACACTTGTATTTAATACCTACATTCACCTCAGCATGGGATTTGCAGAAACTAAGAAATCAGCACTGGAAAGTTGGTGACCTTTAAACTCAACTTCTTCTAAATCTTACAGGGGAAATGACAAACTAGAGAGATTGTGATGTACACATGGACAGAAAAAAGCTTTTTAAGGAGACTATTCTCCTATTAAGTGGGTGGCTCAGCATAACAAACTGATTTGTGAACCCACATTGCTCTAGTCTTTTGCCTCAGCAGAAATCTGCAAGCAATCAGTAGAAATGATGCAACTACCTGCTTATCAAGTGGGTTTGGTTCTTCTGATTTCTGGAAGCATGCCCTAAGTAATGCTGCTCACTCAGAAGAGGTTTGATTTTGTGTATAATTTATTGTACATATTTTATGCAGATGTGAACATAACTAACTGTTGTTACAATTTTCCACCTGGAAAAAGCATAGTGACTATACTGATTAATGGCTCCATGACGATTACATCATTCTTATAGTTAAGCATATTTCCTGAACAATGAAAAAGAGAATGATCAAAGGAAACCAATTTCCAAGGTCATAAGCTCTTGACACATTCACACAGAATCACAGAATCACAGAATCCCAAGGGTTGGAAGGGACCTAAAAAGATCATCTAGCCCAACCCCCCCGCAAGAGCAGGGTAACCTACAGTACATCACACAGGAACTTGTCCAGGCGGGCCTTGAATATCACCACCTGCATGAGGTCCTCAAAATATCTTTGCAACCTGAATTCTTGGGTGCAGGATGAGGGAACTGAAGTGTCTGCAGTAAGAACTGGGTAGAGGGCTTTAAGGGAGTGATTGCAGAGAGAAAGGGAGGGAGAGGAGTCACACAAAACCCTGCTCTGTCTGTGGAAGCTGCTACTCACTCTCCTGAGCTCAGCAGGACAAGGTACCAAGGAGTGGAGCTTCCTTTCACCAGGCTGGAGTCCCTGGGGGAGAGCTGCAAAAAACAAAGACTATGAAGATATCTCATATCTCCATGCTTGTATTCTCATTTTCGTTACCTTCTTGCACAACTCACACTACTACTAAAAATTACTAAAGCAACTACAACCACCTCCTGTTCACTGGCTATCCAACAGGTCCTCACAGTTGCTACCTTTACCTTCCTGCCAGGAAGAGAATGTAGGAGAACATCCACTGAAGCACAAGGAACTAAGAAATGAGGTTGCCTGCAAAGAGTTCCTTGCACTTTCTGGTAAAAACCTTCAAGCCAGCCATCCTCCCTCATGCTTAGCATAATTAACTACAGATGAATGCCTTAGAGAGCTCATCAGCAAAAGGGGAGAGAGAACTTGCTATAACCTTTCAGCTCCACAGCCCTCCTATCCCAATAGCAAACCAAATCAAACATGGGCTGTTTGTTCATCAAAACCAGAGGTCAGATTACAATCTCACAGTAAAATATATAAATATCTGGAATAACGCTATAAATCAATGGAGCCACCCTGGATTTTCACACAAAATCTGGTTCATTGTATTCCAAATTGCTAAATATGTGGCCAGCATCACACTGTAGCACAGTAGCTGAAAGATTTGAAGAAAACTCTACTTAGATGTGTTTTTCTGAGCAAAAAGAGCAGAAGGTTAGATTCAAATCCTACTGTCAACATAGCAAGGGTCAACATTAATATTTTCTTCTCTTATGCAATGAATTGTCAGATCTCAGCTGCAGTACTGTCCTGTTATCTCCCAGGAGGAAGGATTAATTGGTTAATAAAGTTCTTTCCAAAAAAAGCCTTCAAAAGTCAAAACATCTGCTATGTTCATTAGTCACTATTTGGCCTGTGTTCAGTAGTAAGGCAAACTACAAACCAATTGCCTTTCTCTTACCTAAAGAGGTTACAGCAAAAGGGATCCTAAGCTTATGGAAATCAGACCTAACTGGAAGGAAGAACGAATTCACACACACTAACCTCTGATGGTCATAGGAACTCATATGAATTACGGTAGACACAGAGGTTCAGGTAGCCAAAAAAAATTAAAATAAAAAATGTGGCATTTAAGAAATGCAAGAATATTTTAAAAGTCTGCTAAGAGTTAGTTCAAATATATAAGCCTATAACCTTCTGGGTTATAAGCTCATATACGAAATCTGGGAAGAGGCAGAAATCAGGCAACATGAATGGGTCTGAAACAAAACTGGGACCTGAATCTAGATGCCAGAAGTCTGGAGTTAACTCTTCTATTCAGCTGCCTCTATGCAGCTGGACTGAGCAGTGTTGGAATCATCCATTTTTTCTTTTTTTTTTGCATTTAAAAATACTAACAAGGTTGTAAAGTCAAGCACCCTGAAGTTGGAAAGTAAACATCAGAGCCCTATCAGGCTTTCTTCTTTTCTGCTATGTGGAACTATACTATACAGTAGTCATTAACAAGACAAAATACTGGCTTTTCACTCTTCATTCAATAGAGAAGTGCACACATGACGTGGACAAGGCACACTGCCCGAAGAACTGTTTGATGAGATTATTAACAGGCTGGCTTATTTACAGCTAAATCCACAACAGCAGTTTGCTATTGTTATGATCAGCACCCTAATACCAGAAGTCTAGATATCACCCCAAAAAGTCCTTAAAACTGTAGGCCAGCATTCTGCGTACATGAAATGTGGTTTTACATATTCTTGCATGCAAGGTAAAACTTGAAAGTTAAAATATAGGACACTTGGCTGTTCCAAAATAACTTAACAGGTCATGGCAACTGCATGAACTCTTCAACAAATGAAAAGTGTTACATGAAACCCACCCCAAAGCTGTCTTGATATATCTGTGGTGGGGTGACCCTGGAGGGATGCCAAGTGCCCGCTAAAGCTGCTCTATCACTCCCATCCTCAGCTGGACAGGGGAGCTCATGCGTCAAGATAAGCTGTGGCTGCTGTTTGAACTTATGTGGTATACTACATTTAAGTTTATATAAAAATTCCACCCTAAAATAAAATCTTACATTGTGGTCTTTCTTTGGAACCTGCTTGTTTCAATGACTGTTCATCCCCTTCTTGTCCACTACACAGACCTCTGCTATTCAAGCAAACAGACAATTAAAATACAGCACTTATTATATATCATAGCGGAGGGCAGAAGACTGGAATGAGAGGCAGACCATGGGTTTCATAGGCATTTACAAACAGAAGACACCAAGTAGCCATCTACTTTGAAGGTTTCCTATCCTGTCCCACACTCTTCCTGAGCAGGCAAGGACTCTTACTGTTTAGACTTTTATTCTTATGTTTCTTCCACCTTCAGATAGTCATCCACCTTCCTTTTCACAGGTGGCCATAAAACAGAAACACTTCCTCATCCAATATCTGACCCTTGGGTTCGGACGTTTGGAGGGTAAATGTGGGGAATGTAGGATTCTGGGGCTTTGTTCTTCACAAGTTGATCTCCCTTGTTTATTTTCTTTCTCCACTTTCTCAGTCCAAACCACAGCATCTGAGCAACCAGTAGAGGGATGACACTGGGGAATTAGGAAGCAGATTCTTGATCAGCTTCAGTACCTCTGCAAATGATTCTAGGCCATGTTCCTGGTGACACCTAAGGTTTTAAAGGCTAAGCTCTAACAAATCTCATTAAACACACCCAAACTGAATGTTCCATAATTTGGATAAGACACCCCAAGGATACATGCTTCTGACAAACATTACCCTAATTCAAGCCAGGGACTCTGTATTCCACAGCTAGAGAAATAAACAGTAAAACCCCAGTAAATGTCACAGTATGATTACAAGGTATTTTTCCCAATTAACCTTCACAGAAATAGTTGATCTGCTGCAACGAAAAAGGTGAGGAAAAAATAAAGTTTAAGATCAACAGCATATACCACAGAGAAACACCAAGTGATGTAATTTAAACTCTGTCATGCTTACATAAGTGTTGTGCAGTTTATCTTGATGATCGAGCAGCTTCAATATGCACATTAAGTGCTGCTTCAAGTGGTAAGAAACTTATCTGTTCCTCTTAATAGGTCCAAAATTATCTGCTAAAATGAATTATACTTTATCTTGTTAAAAGATCGCACCATACTTTATTTTAACAACATCACATAGTTTGCACCTGAAATACTTCAAAAAACACTTAGTGCTTTCCATAAGAAAATGATGTTTATCTTAACCTTTTTACTTTTTCATGTCAAACCTCCTCCTGATTTCTATCAGGCCTTGCAGTTTCAAAATTAGACAACAGAGCTATACTTTTTCAAGCAGTAATCTTACAGAAATTGTTAAACATTTCTCTACACTGAAACATTAGAGAACATCTCATGTTTTTTCTTATCTATTTTTCTCCTCAAAGTACGCTTGTTCTATTTACCTTAATGCATTCTCCATATGTACTATTCATACTCTGCAGTGATAACCAATTTCAGTTTCAGAAAAGAATTTTCAGGGAAAAAAAAAAACAAACCATACACACAAAGCTACTACAAGATAATAATGATTAGGAAAAAAAAAAAAAAGCCAGGATAATTATAGAGGAATCTATAGGCCATCTCCTGATGTCCCTTCCTAAATCAGTTATCCTCTCATCCTAATGTTTAAGGAATGACCTTAATGTAATAGAGAAAAACTCTGACATTCAACATCCAGAATTGGGAAGTAAACTCCTCTATCAAACTTCATAGTGAGGTTAATCTCCTGACACATATATACATGTTTTAATCAGAGCTGACAAGTGTTGGTACAGCAACTAAGCACATTTTATTACCTGAAATGGAGACTATAACAGGGTACCTCCTGACCTTCATGTCTATAGAAAACAGTGATTAATTTTATTTACAGGTATTTGCTCTAGCAAAACAACTTATTTATTTATTTACTGTGCATCATGCTTTCAATTAACTTCCTAAATGTGTTTTCACATACTTCACTTTTTCCCACGCCCAGAAGAATGTCTAAGTTCTGTTTTATCTCATATGTTTCTATGACAAGAAGCCAAATAATTTTTATCCCCACGTGCCCTTCTGCTAGATTTTACTATAGTTTTAACACCTATAAAAGTTGATTCAACAGCAGAACAGGTAGATCAGAAATACTGAAGGTTCCTGGAGACCCTTTACAAAACCTCTTGGCCATTTCCACAAAAACTACCTTGGCAGTTACGTTGTCAGTGGTGCTTTTCCAGCCTGTGAGGCAATTCGAATCCCTGTTTTCTTTAGGCTAGTATTCTCTAAATGGAAAATCCAGAATTTTGTACTGAAGTTGGAAGGATGCTACCTTTCACATAGGCAGGCAGAGTCTGTCCACAGTGTGAATACACTCTTAGCTCATAAATGACAATTCAATTCTAATTTACAGGTTGAAACCAGCACTATCATAAGGAAAAAGTTCATTTGTGAACAAATCCAACATGAGAGCCAATAAGGGGTAGAAGCCACAAAAGGTCAACAATAGTCCCTTTCCATCTTGAGTTCTTCAATTCCACAGCAGTGTTAGCTGTTATTTAGGATGAATCCCACGGATAGAGGTCAATCTTTCTTCCTTTTATATGTCCACAAAGACACTAGAACTTACCATGAACTATCAGTGTACACAGTAAAGTTGGATCCAATATTAAAATCAAATTCTCTCATCCACAGCAAGTGCGGACAAGGTCTTAAGTCTCTCTCCTGTGCAGTAATGTTGTCCTGTGTTCAAAGACACACTTATTTCATCCTCCCTTTTCACTTTTATCTTGGACTAAGGAAATACAGATCTTTTAGACATCTCCATTACATTTCAGGTTTTCTGGATTTCTATTCACAGAATCACAGAATCCCAAGGGTTGGAAGGGACCTAAAAAGATCATCTAGTCCAACCCCCCTGCAAGAGCAGGGTAACCTACAGTACATCACACAGGAACTTGTCCAGGCGGGCCTTGAATATCTCCAGTGTAGGAGACTCCACAACCCCCCTGGGCAACCTGTTCCAGTGCTCTGTCACTCTTACAGTAAAGAAGTTCTTCCTGATGTTAACGTGGAACTTCCTATGTTCCAGTTTACACCCATTGCCCCTTGTCCTATCACTGGATATCACTGAAAAAAGCCTAGCTCCATCATCCTGACAGTCTTGTTTTCCCTTAAACATACTCTAAACATTACACTTCTAATGAAATACACACATAAACCCTCAAATCAACTACCAAGATGCTTCTTAAAAGTAAACACTCAGCTTAAAATGCAAAGTACTTACGATTCTATCGAGAGAGAAACTTGTATATTCTGCTTTAGTGTGCTGCAAGCTGAAGGGAGGCATTTGAAATGCCAATGTAAAAAGAAGTCAGAAAACTTCATTTACATTAGGTTGCTTTCCTAAGACCTTGTACTTCTTGCTGTCACCTATATATATAATAGCAGTTTTTCCTTTAAATAGCTCCAGCTTCCATGGTGTCAAACAGTATGGCTGGCCTAGCTCAGTCCCTTCTTCCTTACCAAGATGACTGAAATCCCACCTAAGTGCTGCAGGACACGAACTTCATTCGTTACAAAAGTGCTTGCCTCTTGCAACACCCGATGGACCACATATATCTGAGAGCGGAAATACCTTTAAAAAGCCCCATGGTGTTAGAAAGTGCAGCACCAGAGGAACTAAGCTATTTCACTCAAGTTTGTTTTGGCAGATTTTCAACTCTCTAGTCTATCCTTGCCTTGTTTTCACACACAAGACTTGGAACAATTCCATTTATCAAGTCTACCTAGATGGAGCAGTAAGTTGGCCTCAAAAATAAGACAGGGAGAAAAACAGGGGGAAAAAATGCATTTCGATACTGTTAACAATTTTCTCAATACAGTTTTATGTATGCAGGACAAATGTGGAAGGTAGATGTGGAAAAAAAACCAGACTCAAAAGACTACTTTTCAAGCCATGCTACTTGACATAGGATGACGTTAGCTAAATACAAAAACCTATTTTTGTGAAAAAGTCATCATGTAAAATTTATATCTCTGAATGATTTTCAGTTAAGCTAGAAAACAGAAATATATTTATTTTCTATAGTTTAAAGGGTTTTCTGCAACTGTCTAAAACAGATACTTAGTAGCAGTTTTGTAAGACTGAAGAGCTTCCATTCATTTAAATTTTTATGTATTAATAAAATGGCTATAAACATTTGTGTGCTATATATAAATACATACCATATAACCAGCATACGCCCACTAATGGAAATAAAAAAATTACTCTGTGTATCAAGCAAAAGCTACAATGATTAAAAAGCTACACTTTATTTTTCACCATCTTTCAAGGTAATCTTTCTTACAATACCAGTGCTTGCTTTACTTGCTTTAGAAATTACCAGTAAGCAATTACCAAATATGCATGCTTGGGTATCTATTTATATCACAAGAGCTTTTCAATTGCAGAAGAACTTTTTTTAACAGCTTAGAGGAAAAAAAAAATTTGAATATTAACTGCCTAACCATTGCAATTCGTTTAACTTGGAAAAAAAAAATAATCAAAGCAAAATCCTTATTCTACTTTAGAATTTAACTTTGATGAAATTCAGCTTCTATTTTATTCTCTGACATTTCAGTAACCACAACCACATTATGATCCTTTCTAATTAAGTTAATGGATTATGAAAAATAACCTACCTAATATTACACAATTCCTTTCTCCTAGGACTTTCATTTGACTTCTACAAACCAGTCGAGTTTGTAGAAGTTGCTCATAGCTACAACATTCGTATCTAAAACATGACAAGAGCAAGAATACAAAAGCAATGAAAAAGCATTGACCATTGACATGACATTTTTCATCTTAAATGTTTTCTCCCTTGGAATAATTTTAAGGTGTAGTTTACACACCTTTAAGGAAGAAACTGTGTTCTTACAATCATGCAATTCCCAAAGCAGCTTTGCTGAATCCGTTAAGCATTTTCAAGTACAACTACAAAATATATGGCACCCTTCCTACTCTATTTTCTACTGTGCTCCACAGCTAACCAGCAAGTAGAGCACATGTTCTATGTCAGCCCTTTGCTCCAAGCTTTTGATACATCATACAGTTTAAGTCAAAGCCTTAACTTGATTCAGTCATCAAGTACCAAACTGACTAATACCTAGTACCTGCTCATTCAAACCAGAAATAAATTTATTACATGTAGGACAAAAAGTATAGTTAAATGAGTCACTAAGATTATAACTTAACATTCATCATTTAAACAAGAACACCCCCACCTTTTCACATCTTGTTAAACGACAGATAGCTGCCCTGCTTCATTCATGGAGGAGGAAACTGTCTGAAATGATAAATGGCAGCCTTGAGGGACATGTTCCAAGGCATGCAAGTTCCTTGATTCTCCCCAGAACAGCTCCTTTTTCAGCAGATATCTCATTGCATCAGATGTTTCTAACTGACAGTTCAGAACTTGTACTATCAATGACTTAAAAAAGGAAGCCTGTTGTCAGCAAACTGAAGTTTACAATTGGACTCTACTCCATGGAAAAATTGAGGTCTGCAGATCAGCAAGTCGATATTCGCAATACATTACTTCAACTCTGCTAACCATGTTGGCAAGCAGTCAGTCCTTGTACAGCCATCAAGAAGTACAGACAATAATTCTTATGCTTTCCCTTCTAGGTCTACACTATGTGCTTGATTAATTACATCTGAGTTTCACCAGTAACTTAAATAGACATATTTAGCAGGGGTGTCATGAAAAATTGTTTGCCTATAGGTAGAAATTAATCACACAAGACCTGTACAAAGATTAAACTTACAAAAGATGGGACAGATAATTTTCAGTAGGACAAAACGCAGGTAACTTCGCACCACGGGAGCTCTTCTGGGAAAGCTTTACTGTTCTCTGCAAGTCTCATCTTGACCAACAGAGAGTAGTAGCAAAGTCTCAGTAACAGATAATATTGCAAGACTTCAGGCAGATGCTTTCCTCTGTATTAGCAGGATAAACAGGACACATTTTCAATCCCTCAACTCATCTACTACAGGTGTGTTCAAAGTTTTGCCCCCAGAACAACTCAAGATTAAGCTACTCAGTTACAGCTTTACTTCTCAAAACAATCTAAGCAGGCATTTAAATTATGTAAGACAACAGTTTAACTGCTCCTAGTAATCTAATAAGCTTCAAAGCAAGCAGCAGGTAGAACAGGGTAATCACTGATGACATCTTATATTAGGTTTACATCCTGAAACCCTTTCAATCTTAAGGAAAAAACATGCAAGGTTTTTATTTCATTCTTCCTAAGCACAATATTTGGTGAAGAAGGCAATCAAGCCTCTTTTTCTACCCATGGAAATATTAATATCTTTATGATTGCCATTACTTGTTGAAACACTTTTTCTGAATAACTATAAAATATGGGGTAACATTTCAGGGCAGATTATCAAAATCCAAAGACTGTAACTTGAGGAGAAAAAAAAAATTAAAGAAAAAGAAACAAGAAAAAAAAAGGGGAAAAAAATCTGTATGAAATAGGATTCAGGTTTACTTTGCAATTGCACAAGCTTCTGCCATCCAATTTATTTAATTTTCATCTCCTGCAGGCAGTACTCACATACAATTTTTCCACATAAAAATGGACTAGGTATAGCCATTAGGTGTTTCAAGAAAGCCATCAGCTACTACTTCACGCCTCTGCCTCTCATGCCAGCTGAGAAAGAGCTGTCAGGAGACACAGATTTCTCCTGCTGGCCAGCCCAAAGCCAGCATTAAGGAGGAAAGCGGCAATACAACAGAACTACGCACTGTCCCAAAAACAGTCCTCTCACCCAAGAACAACAAAAAGTAGGTCTTCAACCTAATCTTATACCATGTTCAAAAGTGAAGACTCCAGAACTGTGTGCAACCTCAGCTGAGATGTTTGGACTACATTACATGAAGCAAACGCACAGCTCTGAGGGCCAGAGAAACTGGTGAGTCATTTGCCTTTAATCCTGTGCATGCAAACTGCCAAGAATGGTCTACGGTTCTACAGTTAACTATGGTTTTGCAAAATCATTTGTCTAGCAATCATTAAAGAAACCTAAAGGTCTTCATGCTAAGCAATTCCAGCCCCAGACAAGCAATACAACAGAAAGGGGTTATGCATACCAGTGGCTTCTGACTCACACACAATCAATGGCCCCTCTCGCCCTCAACTTGTAAACCTCAGTGCAGCCATACTTTAGTACATCCTTGGAGAGAACCAATTTAATTTTTATTTCCTCTCTGTGTTTGCTTTGGAGGTTTGCAGCTTGAGCAATTTTATATATATATATTTAAATATAAATAAAACTAAAATTTGGCAGCAAGCAGCCTCTAATATGATGTGCATCATTTCAGCCTGGCCAGCACATTCAGGAAAACAAAAAGCTGGCAATGAGGAAAGCTTCATCTCACATTCAGAAAGTGGAATACTGGTGTAGGAATAAGGAATAGCAAGACATTTCTAGGAGCTGAAATTGAGAGAGGTGGGTCTGATACCACCCATGTGTCTGAGGGAATACAGTGCCCAGCGAAACAAGCTTTGATCATGACAAGAGGGGGTAGTGGCAAGCATCCAGGTCTTTAAACCCATGGCCTTTCTATCATCAGACAGGTTTCCAGGATATTGGTTAGTAGAATCTTCCAAAGCTTGCCAGAGCAATGGTAAAACCAGGACCATCCAAAGAGATATTGTTGCCACAGAAGAGCACATAGAAATAAAAGGATTTTGCTGTTTCAAATGTTTGAGCACCATGCTAGAAAGAAAATATTAAGTATTTTCTATAAGATCTTTCAGTGAGAGAAGTAGGAATTAAATTCTGAACTATACCATTTCCAGTGTAAACTTCAGTTAAACATTACAAATTTTAGTCTCAACTTTTATTCCATCCTTTGTCCTTCATGAAAAAGCATGTGTAATTGTAATGTTATTCTGTGTATATAGTATTCTATTTTATGTAATCATAAAACAATGATTCTGTGTTTATAATACTGAACTAGTAACATTCTACGTACAATAGAAAGCAGATTCTATTGCATTCTAAGTAAACACAAGGACTTTCTTTTTAGCTCACTCATGCCATTCTTCATAGCCGAAATGCATTTGCTCAGCTGAGTTTGGTGGTACATACCTACAAACCTACACTCCTAAGCTCCAACCAGTGCATGAGGAAGGCCATTACTGCCCCAAACAAAACAATCCAACCATCCTGACACAGACCTTGTTTCAAGTATTCTTCAGTGAGTACAAAATCAAAGTTATCCAACATCACAAGCTGTTTTATTAGTCTTCTAGAATCTGCAAGGTTCCTTTTATTTGTTCTCTATATTTGTTTATCAAGATTATGCTATTGCTTCCACCAGAAGCTTTTTGTAAAGGGACACAAGCACTGGAATGCAATGGCCTACCTCTGCCTAAATGTCTGTTATCACTGCTTACTCATGTATTACCCCTACATATGAAACCTAACTCTACCTTCTTAGTATTATACTGCACAGAAGCTTTATTTTCAACTTAAGATTTACCATTACAAACCAGTTTACATTTCCTATACAATACTTCACCCAGGCCCAAGATATGACATGCAAATGTTCAAACACTAAGACCATGCGTTTCGACACCTACATATAAACTTTTTTTTTTTCCTTTTAAGCCTTTGCCATCAAATGCTTCATGATTTGAATCTTCTACCTGAAGACTATCATGCTCTGGATATATGAGACAATGGCATTTACAAGATGGTGCACCACAGTTAAACGCCTGATTTTCCCTGGCCTTGTTCTGTCAGCCTACAATTCTTTTTTAAGGAAAAAGAGAAAATGCTGATTTTTCTACTACTTCCAGATGTTAAATGACAACGGGTGACCAGTATATAGCTGAAGCTTCAAAACCTTCAGGTAATCGATGGGTCCGGATGGAATGCACCTACGGGTGCTGAGGGAGCTGGCGGAGGTCATTGCTAGGCCACTTTCCATCATCTTTGGTAAGTCGTGGGAAATGGGCGAGGTGCCTGAGGATTGGCAGATGGCAAAGGTCACACCAATCTATAAGAAGGGCAAGAAGGAGGACCCGGGTAATTATAGACCGGTCAGCCTTACCTCCATCCCTGGAAAGATGATGGAACAACTTATTCTTGACTCCATCACTAGGCATATCAAGGATGAGGGGGTCATTAAGAACAGCCAACATGGTTTTATGAGGGGGAAGTCATGTATGACCAACCTTATAGCCTTCTATGAGGAAGTGACTAGGTGGAGGGATGATGGTAGAGCGGTAGATGTGGTTTTTCTTGATTTCAGTAAGGCATTTGATACTGTCTCCCACAGCATCCTCATAGATAAGCTGAGGAAGTGTGGGCTTGACGATCAAGTAGTGAGGTGGATCGAGAACTGGTTGAAAGGAAGAAGGCAGACAGTTGTGGTCAATGGCGCAGAATCTAGCTGGAGGTCTGTGACTAGTGGAGTTCCTCAGGGGTCGGTGCTGGGACCGGTGCTGTTTAATATTTTCATCAATGACCTGGATGAGGGAACTGAGTGCACCCTCAGCAAGTTTGCTGATGACACAAAACTGGGAGGAGTGGCTGACACACCAGAGGACTGTGCTGCCATTCAGCGAGACCTGGACAGGCTGGAGAGTTGGGCGGGGAGAAACTTGATGAAATTTAACAAGGGCAAGTGTAGAGTCTTGCGTCTGGGGAAGAACAACCCCATGTACCAGTACAGGTTGGGGGGTGACCTGCTGGAAAGTAGCGAAGGGGAAAGGGACCTGGTGGTCCTGGTGGATAGGAGGATGACCATGAGCCAGCAATGTGCTCTTGTGGCCAAGAAGGCAAATGGCATCTTAGGGTGCATTAGAAAGGGAGTGGTTAGTAGGTCAAGAGAGGTTCTCCTCCCCCTCTACTCAGCCTTGGTGAGGCCGCATCTGGAATATTGCGTCCAGTTCTGGGCCCCTCTGTTCAAGAAGGACAGGGAATTGCTTGAAGGAGTCCAGCGCAGAGCCACAAAGATGATTAAGGGAGTGGAACATCTCCCTTATGAGGAGAGGCTGAGGGAGCTGGGTCTCTTTAGCTTGCAAAAGAGGAGACTGAGGGGTGACCTCATCAATGTTTACAAATATGTGAAGGGTAGGTGTCAGGATGATGGAGCTAGGCTTTTTTCAGTGATATCCAGTGATAGGACAAGGGGCAATGGGTGTAAACTGGAACATAGGAAGTTCCACGTTAACATCAGGAAGAACTTCTTTACTGTAAGAGTGACAGAGCACTGGAACAGGCTGCCCAGGGGGGTTGTGGAGTCTCCTACACTGGAGATATTCAAGGCCCGCCTGGACAAGTTCCTGTGTGATGTACTGTAGGTTACCCTGCTCTTGCAGGGGGGTTGGACTAGATGATCTTTTTAGGTCCCTTCCAACCCTTGGGATTCTGTGATTCTGTGTAATCCTTACATCCACATTAAGATGAATCATCCTAAATGCATCTGACTTGGTGAGTAAGGGCACCATGTCACACTTTCAGAGTTCTGTGTAGGATGTCCTGACAAACTGGAGACAGGGATAGTCTTCATTTGGATCAAATTAACACAGATATGATGTACAAATGAGGAAGTTAAGCTAGTATGTCGATAAAACAGCACAGGAGCATAAAAAATTCCAGGCCCCGTAGAAGATTAATTCTGGGCTGAATAAGTCATTAACAGACCACAAGAACAGAGTCCACAAAACTGGGTCAGAATTGAAAAGAAGATTATTGTCCAAGGAGAAGCAAATTCTGTCAGTTGATACTTGAACAACATTAGTAATAAAACACACTCAAAATCAGAACAGAATTGATGTTACTGGTTTAACTTTCAAGAAACAACCAAGGCAACAAAACTTTTCTAGCTTTTCTAATAAATAAACACACACACACCACAAACTACTACAATACAGTGTGTAAAGCGCTAAGGACTAGAGACATGTTTCAGTTGAGTATCCTCCCATGCCAAGTTTCTTGAAATTTCCAATGCATGCACAGATTTGAGGAGTTGAAGCTCATCCAATCTTGAGCTTCGTTTCCCGAACACAAGCAGATGAATGTAAACACAAATAAATTAACCAGCTTCTCCACCCCCGGCACACAAGTAGCACCTTAGCGCCTGAAATACACACATTTTTCTTGCTATAGAGAAATGTGTCAGGACATACATGGAAACCAGTATCACTGACAGCCAGACTTTTCACACCAAAGATGACCTTCGTCCTAAGATTAGAAGGAGCTGACAAACATGCCTCAGATTTTTTGCTCAAGTTTCAGCTATTTTCTTTTCATAGAGGCTTTGTGCAATGGTATTACTAGCTCTAGGGATGTTATTTTTCTATATTCCTCTAACAAAGTAATAACTTCTTGATGAGTTATTCCAGTCCAACTTTTAAGAAGATAGATGTATTTTTTAATCTGCCAGAGCCCTATTCCAGTGCAAATGAGTTCATTCAAGAATGGCCCAAGCAATCAAATACTTTGTTTTTAATGAAACTTCTTGATGGGATATACCTGCAAAGTCCCACAACCTCCTCAAACGTTGACTCAGTTCTTTCAAAGCTTTGAAGAAATATGGCCTCATTTAGGACTTGTAAGTAGTAAGTGGCACTTACTTTTGGATTTTGACAAGACTGAAAGCGTAATTTAATCCAGGACCATAATGAACATTTTGGGACTGATATGTGAACTAGTTTTTAGAATTCCAGCCAGAACCCCAAGATAAACATCAAGTTTCACATAGAGTTTATCTTTTGGATTAAGGAAGCCTATCTGGTTGCCGGTGTAACACAATACATCAATTTTCTCTGCAGCCACCATATTTCCAGAGGTTCACTGTGATTACATTTGTTGTTAACTGAATCATCTGCTACAAAATGCTTGCTTCTCTTGCCTGGTCTGGCAAACCACTGAGACAAAAAGACACAAAATTCTATGAAGGGGTCCAAAGGAAACACTTTGTCCTTTCAGTAGTATCTGAGACTGCTGTTTATAAGCATAATATGTGACGTCGAGCAATAAAAAGTAGGATACAAAGGTTTGGTCACTCGTACTTCTAACCACATTCTGGTTTTTTTTTTTGTTTGTTTGTTTTTATTTTTTTTATGACTTTGCAGCCATGACGATCGGTTTTTCCTGTGTCTTTCACCTACTTCTCCTCCCTGCAGTTCCCAACTACATTCCTGCTCCTTCCCCTCTTCCCCCTCCCTCAAACTGGCTGATATTTTAGTTACTGTTTAGTTTCATTATTCTTCTCTTGCATAGTGCAGAATATAACATATTTCAACATGACTGCTCTAATTTAGAACCCACAAGTGTTAAACAGTAACAAATTCATGGCATGTTGTCCTTCTATGCCTATCTAATTTCCAAGATACATGAGAAAAGATTTTTCTCTCAGAGATTATATAAGGAGTTGCTCTAATAATTTATGTTCCAATTTCTAAGAAATTAGCAGGTGCAAAATTTAAGCAGCATAGAATCACTTAAAGTTCTGAGTCAAAACATCAATGAAAGATAATAATGTTACACTAATAATTTGAATATTTATTTATCACCAAAGTGTGCTTCCCCTTTAGGCCTCTGCCCATGACATCAGTTCTGAGCCTTTTAAAGTTTGCATCAGCATTTGTCTGCTGACTAATTAAAAATGGACATCTGTGAATAATCATGACAAATAATTTCTTATGATAGAATCTCATGTTTAGTTTTGAAGCCTCCCAGTCTTCTTCTTGAGCAATAGTTTAAAACAAGCAAACAAAACAAACAGGTATCTTCATAATAACACAGAAAATATTATGTGCAGTGTGGGGGTGTTTCCTGTCTATTTTAGGTTAATTTTTTTTTTTGCCGTACAAAAATGCACATCCTAAACAAAAGTAATTTTAAAAATTAGAAGTGTATGAAACCCTTAACACATCAAGCTGAGAAAAGACCAGTTCTTCATCATCCCAAAGAGTTATTTAATATGATTGGTAAAATCTGAACCCAGTGACTGAATGGTAGCGCTGTTATTTTGATTCAGATATGATTTCATTGCAGTTGATGTTTTTGGCATAGTCCAGCAAAATATTCATATTTCATTAAATGCTAAGTCTGTCTTCCCTAATTAAACACTGACATAAGCATTACTAAATATTGAACAACAATCAGATTCATCATTCATCTGATGTTTTTCTTTCTGCTGATGTGACAAGTGTTCATCAAGAATTTTTTCCCAAAGAATGCATTTGTCAGATGGGCTGACAACAGCATCAACTGACACCTGAGTATTGTGAATTCTAGCTAGATCCACAATAATCTCCCATTAAAACCAGACAGATCAGATTCTCTATCACTTTAACATGCTTAACATTGCAAAAGCCTTCCAAAGACAAATGCAAGGCTGGATAGAAAATGCGTAGTACAGCTGAATCTGAGCTACAAGTGCATTAAGAGGAATTTGAGGAAGTTAACTCTACTGGAACAACAAAGAGAAAATACACTTAGAGTTAAAATCAGACTGGACTGTAATTTTGCCACAGATTACAAAAAGTTACTGAAACCTTGTTCCAAAAGTGAAAGAAAAGCAGAAGGGTCAAAGAGTATGATGATTTCAGAAAGCGGAGTTCAAGCTAACTGTTTGTCCCAGCCCACAATAAAGAAGGGCCAAGTAAACATAGTCTCCTAAGTAAGGCCACACTGAAGACAGTCCAATTATGATTTTATAATTTAGACCACATTCATTTCTGTTCCATAAAGAAAACTACTATAAAAGTTCTTTTTTGTGAGATGTAAATAGTTGCTCTCCACAGTGCTTAGCTTCTGAGACTTCAGGTGTCACACAAAGTTTTTATTGCTCTAATGGGTGCCAACTATCTACCTGGCAAGGCTTACAGAGGTTTATTTTGCCAAGGGCATGTAATGGGGAAAACAAAAAAAAACCTCAAGTAAAAAAAAGTAAATCTATGCTTACATACTGTCTACATGAATCTATCTTTATATGTGTCCATATGAATCATAGAATCATAGAATAGTTAGAGTTGGAAAGGACCTTAAGATCATCTAGTTCCAGCCCCCCTGCCATGGGCAGGGACACCTCACACTAAACCATCCCACCCAAGGCTTCGTCCAACCTGGCCTTGAACACTGCTAGAGATGGAGCATTCACAACCTCCCTGGGCAACCCATTCCAGTGCCTTACCACCCTCACAGGAAAGAATTTCCTCCTTATATCCAATCTAAACTTCCCGTTTTAAGTTTTAACCCATTACCTCTTGTCCTGTCGCTACAGTCCCTGATGAAGAGTCCCTCCCCAGCATCCCTATATGAACATATTAATATCTTCAGATTAAGCAAACTACAGCTTTCACAGCTGGGGAGAATTTGTTCCTATCAGCCACATCATTGAGCTGTCTTAGCCTTAATGTTTGTCTTTCAGAGACTTCCACCTAGCTCTATTTACTTGTAATGAACAAGTAAAAGACTTCTCACAAACAATGAATACCTGAAAGTACTATACATTTTCACTCTCTTGGATATACAAGATAAAAAGACTTCATATTAAGGAAAACTAAAAGCACCATAGATTAGATTAGGCACTGAAATAATCTGAAATTTAGCTATCATGATGGATAATAATGTACAATGGAGATTTATGATACATCCAAGTCACTGGAAGCACTATGACAGGTTACAGTCATCCAGTAAAGCCATCGAGCTTCTTCCCACTTGTACATTCACTTTGTAAAAAGTAGCCTGAAAGGAAATATCACAGTGGACAGCTGCTGAACATGCAGCAGGCACACCACCACACCACAAGTTATATGCTCAAACATGGCTGATTAAGTCTAGAGGAATATGTAGACAGCTATCACCAGATTATACTCATGCTCATAACTTCTGCTTATACTTCCAGCCTAGTACACTCTAGCTGCCTAAGCCCACGATGATCCAGAAGTCAGAATTAACAAGAATGTAAGAATTGCCATTATCTATTCCTGAACATTATCTACTGCCATTATCTATTCCTGAACGATCATCAGCCAATCTCAGTACATGCTTCTCAAGGGAAATCTGACGCATGCTAGCAGAAACAGAGATGACAAAACTTCAGTAGCTTGAGAAAAGCTTCAAGTAGCAGGCAGAATGGTACAGTAGCCAAAAGAGAAGAACAGAATGAGTCAGCAACTCTAAGCAGATATTTCTCAAACATGCGGCTCATTTTGGCTCTGTTGGCAGTTATCAGTCTTAAAAATTATACAGTCATTTGACAAGCTGACATAAAAGATAAGATACAGGAAAATAAGGCAGGATATTTTGGACAATAAATTTAAACTACAGCATCTTAACAGGGATCGTCAAGTTAAAGGCAAAACTTGCTGTTCCAATTTTATTTCATTATTTTGGTCAAGTCCTAGAATTAATCTGGAGGAACTTGCTAGTGTCAGTTCATAAATTCTGGAAAAGGGATAAACGTGACATTTAAATGTGCATTTTCTGATTGTATATATTCTTCAAGTAGTCTTAGGAGACAGTCTAGCAGTCAAGAAAATGTTTTCTAAACTATGAAATATTGGGCAATCATCAGATACTTCAAGATGACTCTTGACTTTTCAGAGAGGGTAACTACTTCAAATAGACATAGGCAACAACAGACAGAACAGTTCTGGGTCAGAACTTCCTTGTGATGACAATATTTAAGTAGTTTGGTACAGCATTTTACAGAAAGAATAACATTTGGGATTTTGGATTCCTTAAAATCAGATTTACAGGTAATAGAATAAACTGTAATCACCCCTCCCAAGCATTAGATCTTACTTTGGAATAGCTAATTCCAGGTTTTTAAATTGGGATCATTTCTCTTTAACTGTATTGTAAGTGCATTTGCTCTGGTAGGTCTCACATTTCAGGCAGCAGATCAAGTAAGACTGCAGTTTTATGGACCTTTCCAATTTGTTCTTAGTATTGTTTGGGCAAGTTTTAAACATTTGGCTATAGCATTTTGGTACAAATTAGCCAGAATAACGTAAGGTTTCAATTTGCAGCTTTAACCTTGCCAATGTCCCAACTACTTTTGCCTTGCATTTGAACTCTGATTTAAATGATGATTGCAATGGTATTGTTATAATTAGCAGAACAGCTTTGCAGGAACATTGCCTATTAGATAGCAAAAGTGCAATGAGATGTGGTTAGACAGAAAAATAGTGCCTAAGAACAACCTCTATACTACTTTGTACCTCCACATATTGCTCAAGGTGATTATATTAGCATATGAATTCAGATATGCTGGTTAAAGAATTTAAATAGTGAGCTCTGTTTATTCTGCCAAAGTGTTTATAGTTTTGGATTTATTAACTGTCAAGCCTCCATCCCCCCCTTACTCTTCCCCAGTTTTTTGGCTTCAAATGATTTTATTTTGGCACATTTAGTAATGCAACATTTCACTTTTCTAGAAAACTCCACCGCTAGAAGAGTAACACAAAACCCCAGGAAACTCACCTGGTCTCCAGTTTCACTACCAACTCAAAACAGCTACAGTTCATTCAAAGCCAACTGAATCTCAGCCCAGTTCCAAGGAAGCAAGGGCAGATTCAAGCATTCGTATCAAATTCAGACATGGTTTGGTGCACAGAAAGTCTGCTTAGACAATACTTCAACAGTAGAACCAAGAGCCCTAATTCCCACTAAGTCACTGAAAAGACATGAGGATGGAGAAAAACACAGAAGAACTGCCATCAAAAAATTTAGGAATAATGCCTAATACTTGCACACATCCGAAAAGAACATATATAGGTTTTCATTTCTGATACTGCATTAGTAAGCTTCTAAAAAGGAAAAAAAGTTAAAGAACTGAAGCAGGAAAAGATCTCCTAGCAGATATCATGTGTAGGAAGGGATCAAAAGATCTAAAGAGCTTTTTCTGCCAAAAGGATCATCAAGAAAAACTGGGTGGAAAACAGCATCTCTTCAGCAACAGCCTTTTGACACAACAGTTAGTAAGCTCAATGTCCTTAGAGGATATACAAACTACTCAAAAGCTTCAATGGAACTCCAGTGTATTAAACATAGCTACCTACCTCATTATGTGAACCATAATACATGGAATGGATGCCTATTTGCAAACTGGTTCCCTAAGATTTTTATCTTCCTCTGAAATAAGATCAGGATTGCACTCACTTGGATCTCAGTCTGAGCTGGTTCTCTATCAGGAACTATTTTAAATACCAAGAGCATTCAATAGCAAAGGATACATTCCATCTTTCCAAATTTTTTGTAGTGTCCATCATTGTGCACAACGCAGGGACCATTCCTCTTAAATTCATTGAACAAATTAAGAATTACTCGGAGAACCAAAAGACCCCCAGACTTTTAGAAGAACGTGACCATGTACCCAAGAGAAATTAACAGAATGACATCCTCCCTGAAAATATCCTATAATGTGTACTTTATTCCCTCGTTTGTAAGGTGAAATGAAAGGCACACAACCCAAATAGATCTGTGCTGTTGGTTTCTGGCGGGGAGAGGTTAAGGATTTTTTTTTTTTTTTTTTTTTGTGGGGTGTTTTTGGGGGGTTGGAGAGGGTGGTATTTGTTTGGGGTTTGGTAGGTTTGTTTGCTTGGTTTTAGTTATTTTTGGTTTATTGTGTTGGTTTGTTTTGGGATTATGCTTGCTGTTTCATGGATTGGTTTTGGGTGTTTGCTTGGCTTTTTCTATTTGGTTGGTTGTTTTTTGGAGAGTGTTTTTTTTTGATTGCTCTTTTTCAAGGACTTTAGCAGAATGACAACCAGCGCTTAAAGAAGGCTAATTCCTCATTCACAGACATCTTTTTCTCTGGAATTTATCATGTGCCAGGGGAAGACAACAGACAGCAGAACCATAACATACAGCAGAAGTCAGTAGCTTCAGTGGCAAAGACCCATCACAAAAAGATGCCAAGGGCCACAGCAACACATCTTGATCTATCTTAGCCAGGTATCATCTTGCACAAGGTATGAAGTAACACTCTTACATGAGTAATTCAAGCATTATGCATTTGCGAAATGCTGCATTTTCACACAGTTACCCCCAAACATGATTTAATGAGGGGAATGGTTCCTAATGAATGTAATTATTCCAGTCAGGCTATAGAGCCTGCTTCTTCCAGAATCAAAGAACTGTTTAGGTTGGAAAAAGACCATTAAAGTCATCAAGTCTAACTGTTAAACTAGTACTGCCAAGTCCACCAGAGCCACTAAAAAACCCAAATGAAAAAGAATGAATACAACTTTCTAGTAGACACCTAAAGTTCAGGAGAAGCACCTCTTCTGTTGAGATGCATAAAAACAGGTTCTGCCAAAACTAATGTGTCTGATCTCCACAGTAAACATACTTTGCAGTGCTAAGGAGTAAAAAAGCTGTGTTCTCTTAATTCTCCTGTTTTCCAAACACAGTCTTTCTTAAGCGTATTATGGTACATGAACATCATATGAGGAAGCCAGACTAGAATTCCCAGACTACTGCAGAAGTAAAGCAAACAAAAAGTTAAATACTTACCTTTTGAAGGTCCCTGAAAGTTAACATCAATAAAAGCAGAACTAATTTTAACTTCTGCAGAATACAGCAGCTGACCTGACTGTATTTCAGCAAAATTCAAAATACAAATATTTAAGAAGGTATATTCAGAGGTATTTCAGCAATGAGTCACTCTGCTAAAACAGTGGTTTGCTTTAGGCCTAGTCCTTCAATTTGATTTTATAGAAACTGAGAAATAAACTGGAACTCGTACATGGAGCTCACATACACAAGCTCTCATTTTAAAGCTGCCTCTGGATTACGGTTTAAGAGCCATATACATGAAGTGCAAACAGTATTGATTTTTTTATTTGAAAAACAGTCAAGTCAATATGAAGCATCTAGCCTGAACAGAACATTCCACTCTCTGCAGGTAAGTGTTAGAAGAAAGCTCCCTGATGAAGGTAAGCCCATACAAAAACATTCAGTCTAATCTTCTAAATCAAGTTTTAGACAATAATACTCCAGCTGAGACTGTGTCTAGCAAACTGCATTTAAACGGCCCACAAAAATCCATTTAGTCTTTCATTTGCCAGAAAAGCAATGGGGGGTAGCAAAAACTCCTGCATTCTCAAGTTTCTAACTGTAATTGATTGATGGGGCAAAGAATTGCAGACAATGTCTGAGACTGGAAAAGAAGCAAATGGCAGTGTATATTCAAAGGTAAAGAAAACTGTATTCTCAAAAAAGGAGACAGTAGAGGTATCATTGTCCATGCACACTCATAGTCCACCACGCTTCCTTCTGAGCTAAGCTGTAGCCAAACAGCCCCTACAGCATCCTCTGATTTAAAGAGAGGACCAGACATCTATTTTTTGCCATCTGCCCTTCACTGAAGTACGGAAAGTCACAATGAGAGTGACTGGAAACCAATTTCTGGACCAGTACAGACTCACCTTTGCATCCCTCTCAAGTGCATCACTGGTATCTCAAATTTGAATTTAGGAAGTTGTGAGGTCTGCTAGCTACTGTCATCATTATTATTTGGCTAAGGATACTAATGCAAAATGTCTGTTCTTCACTGGCAGACGATGAGCAGTTCACGTGGGCACATTTAATTGCATGACGAGCATTTTGCCTCTTTGAAAGATAAAATCTCCTTCCACAGAATCTACAATGTTAGGGAGGGTACCATATTTTGGCCATAACTGCATCTCCCATTTTCATCAAGAGATTTAACTGATTTTGCCTTAACCGCATACCTAGGACTGAAACACCACATAAGCCATTTCAAATAGCTTGTTATCCGTTTCTTGTACCCAACCTACACAGAAACATTGCAGCACTGAAACATGACAAATAATGGTTGCAGTACATGAGAAGAAGAGTGTTTCATTTAATTGTTCAAACTGATGTCAAGATAACACCTGCTGTCAGACATTTCCCAAGACTGTTTGTTCTTTCAAGCAGGAGTCCCGCTTGACATCTTTTTGAAATCCCTGGAACTCCCTACCTGCCTTAGTAGTACTTCACAGAACTGCTTCTCTGCTGTAGAGTACCTCAGAGCTTGTATCAATCAGTCCCACAGATTTCTTTTCTACTTGTTTCAAGGCACTTCACTGATTCAACTTCAACAAGCGTTGTGTCAACTGTCTTACAGAAACAGAAGACGTGCTGTGCAGAACTGGAAAGAATTAGGTCTGTTTGCAAAGCCGGAAAGTAGAAGCCTTGAAAGGCCTTCGGCCTCATGTAAAAATTCTATGCTCTTCATAGAACTGGGCACTCAGGAATTTAGCTGCCAACAGAAATTCAAAAGATGCAAAGAAGCTGTCTGCAACTTGTTCAGTTAAGGCCATTTCACATGCCAGTGAAGAAGAGTCCACCTGCAATGTTTCATAGACCTTCCCAACTCAATACCTAGGACAAATACTTCTTGCCACACACAACACGTGGCTCATTCATAGAACATCATACAGCGCTATGAATTTACAATACACGGCTACAGCAAAGAGCAGAACTGGAGCTTTCTGTCCCTGCAGTATATCAGTATCGTGATGAGAGGCAAGATATGCTTACCAGGCTTCAGGGTGGGCAAGTACTACTGTATCATGGCAAGCAAATACTAGAGCATGGAGTGCTATAAAGGTGATTTTAACTGTTATAAAATGTTATGTAAACACCCCAATTACTAGACATAACCACCACAGCTTGTACAGCATCAAACACAATCAGGCTGCTGTTTTTAGCTGGTCCCTAGACACTACTCTATAACTGAATAGTATAAAAGTATTCAATCTTAGAAACACAGAACTCTGCTCATCTTGCAGAAGGTATGAGTCTTTCTGTTCAGCTGAATCCTCTTACAGCTTAAGTCTCCTGTACACAGGGAAAAGAGGCAGCATTAGTAAAACATCCAGACATGCATCAGCTGATAAATGTGCCTTTCATTAACAGCACTGGCTTCAACAGTCCCTGCTTTTCTCTAACACCATTTCCATGTCTCTGCTCTCACTTGCCTTCATGCAACTCATATGCTGCCTGGTTACAACACTCAGTATCTGCCAGATTATACAACAATCCGCATTAAGGCAATTCATGTTAAACAGATCCACATTAGTAACTTCTCAGCAGAAACACTTAGTAGGAAAATAGTAGTAGCACAGGCTAAGAGGCTACTTCAGCAGTTGTCAAAGTGTGTCAGATCACACTTTGCTATGGGACATCAAAAAAAGCCTAGGCTTACATCTGAAATTGCCTCCAAGTATAGAATACACAGCTCCACTTCTCTGAACTCTTTCTGAAACTGCAAGAGAACTGCTAAAAACACATCTTTACTACATCATCTGCTGGCCTGCATTTAAGCCTCCCTTCACTAATGAATTAATCAGCTGCAAACCAGTGGAGAAGATTTTCAGGGTCAACATTAGTATTCGCTGGCTCTACAATGGGTTAGATTAAGAACATAAATCTTAGAGATTAGTAAAGGATTACTTCACATTATCTGATTTGAAAATAAGGGGGGAAGAAATATGCTGTACTGATTGAAGTAAAACAGAAATTTAAAGCAACTGTTAAGTACTGACTTCAGAGTTTCCACTATTCCATTGTGGTTTCTAACACCACCCCACCCCGTCCCCAGCTGTCATACAGAGAAGTAAAAATGCTTTTATGCATTTCCTGCATATATTTTGCATTTTGGCAATTCACCTTCTGTAGGTACCTTAAAGCTTTTGAATCTAAGGCTTACAGAAACATGAAGTCTACTATTAAACCTAACTTTATGAATCATTTATTTATTGTTAAATTTATTGCATAGACTAAAAAGTAGAGAGTCTAAACCCAGCATTTCTCATGATTCTCAGGTGCCTGATCTTCATTCTTGATATGGCATGATGCATGCCTAACAATAAACTCTAGTGATTTGTATGATCATTTATTAACTACATGAACTGCTTTTACTGTACAGATTCTACAGTCAGACTTGCCAAACTAGAGCTATCTAAAGTCTATGATTTCTTTTAACCACAAGAAATAAAGCCAGACAGAATAATCAGAGCTTTTAATTTAATTTGTAAGGACAGAAGTGTAAGAAATCAGAATTTTTGTTTGGTAACTACCAAGTTCAGCCAACTTCCCATGACAGAGCTGAGCAGAAATGTTAGCTAAGGCACGCAAGTTTATCATTAAAAAAAAAATAAAAATAAAAAAAATCAGCTTACATTATTAAGCTACATATAGATTTAAATATTTTCTCTCAGCCTTCAAGACACTTGTGAAAACTAGAGCCAATACACTTTCATTTAACAGAGCACACCTACTCACCCATAAGAAGGCAGCAGGGAAGGATCAGCATATCTCTGTTCATAGGCCAGTTAGTACAGCATTGTGTTAATACTGACACATAAGACCATCTCCTTTCCCTAGACACTAAAAATCTAGTGCTGGATAATCACACACACCAGTAACTTCAGGTGTCATGTGTTGATCTAATTAAATCCTTGTCAGCTCTTCATGTCCATAGCTAAACTTTTGAAAACTTGGCACAAACAACCTGTATTTCACGGTGTTCATAGTATGAAAATAAGAGGCAGAGATTTAACTTAGAACTTATGTCAAAAAGCTTCCATTAGGTATTTTCTTCAAAAATAAGTTCAAAATCTGATTGCATCAAATTGCCCATATAAAAGTTTTTGCTGGAAAAAGTAACATACAAAATTACTCAAAACCCTCTACATTTTCATTCTGCAGAAGTATCTTAGGTCCTTTGTCACAGGCTTAAAATCAGGAAGCACAGCAGGTAGGAGTGAAAAAGGGTTTTAGTTTCTGAAGAACGTTTTTTTAATTTCTATATGCTGATTGTACTGTACACAGGAGGAACACGGAGGCAGCGCTGCTTCTCTGAAAATTACTAGGGTTATGCTGGGGAGCCTGACCTGGGTAATGAGTACCAGCTGCCTACCTTCACTGGTAGCTGCATTCTTCTGGGCTTTGGTGGGTGTGTGATCCGTACTTGAACTCACGTCGGATGAGATGCTTGAGCTGCCTTTGCCTGCAAAGGGAGAAAAAGGTGGAGAGGGTGGGAGAGAGAACAAACGTAAGTATCAACAGCGAAATAGAAAGACCTTCCGTATCAGGACCTGGAACAATTCCAGGAAGCTTTAAACCAAGTTTAAAGCAGCTGATGTTCATTTTGTACACAGTGGGGGAGAAGTTAACTGCAGTATAGCTTATAGCATATACATCTTTACAGGTACTAGAACTGCAAACAGCCTTCTGTGTCACAGGGGCTCTCATTACGTATTTGCCAAGCTCCACTGTAAATGAAAAGTTTGTGGTTAACAACATGAGGAGGACTTTCACTATCAGTTTTCTCATTCAAATACCTCTAACACAGATCAGGATAAATGGACACTGACCCTCATCAGCATGGAGGGCTAAATTCAAAATTTGTTAAATGAGTTTAAATTTTTGGTTTATGTGTTCACAACATGTATTCAAGTCACTTGGTCTCGTGAAAAATGATAGCAAAGTATCTGCTGTTTCCTCCTACACCATGCTCACTGCTTGATGTAATACACCCCTTTAAAACTAACTTCTACAATTGCTGTTCTTCACTTTTCATTTTTTAAGTGATAATCAGAACCAATGGATGTTTCCTCTCTTACTCTCTAAAGACTTTTTCCTGCATTTCCCACATCAATGCCTTCAGACCTATATGTGGTATGTCAAACCAGCTACATGTTGGTAACAGAAAGAAATCCAAATACAAAGATAAAAGTTAACTATGATAGATACCACAGAAGACTGGAGGGTGCTAAAGGAAATTTCTCTTTTTGTTTACCTGTGACCACCTAAGAATGAGTCACTTCCATTTCCCTTCACTCATTCTACTCAATCTCAGTTTACTACTACTTCCAGGGAATACATTCTGCTCCACAGCAGAAACCAGACCAACCAATCAGCAATACATGAGATAACTCTAGAAAGAGGAAAGGCAATGAATACTGTTACATTTTAAAAAGTTATCTATCCCCACAAACACTGCATCAGTGAAGTCTGTAAGAGCTATGTTGACTTTTCAACCAAAATTAGTCGGTATGGCGAAAGCTAGCAGACACCATGCTTCTGTCACTTGAGTAAACCTATAATTATAAGAATGTTAGCAAGAGACTTTTCTGATCTGTTATTTCAATCAAGCATTCCTTGGGGTTCTGGGTTACAGTATGCCTGGTTTTCATAACATTTAGACGTAAAGGAGGAGGTCTGCTTTTTAAAGGTGCCACAACAGAACAAGGATTTAAGTTTTAATAGGAAACGACTGGAGAATGTGCAAACGTAGGTTGCTTCACAACCAAGGTACTGCCACTTAATCCGTCAGCCAGCCCTAGAGAATCATTCTCCCACATGAAGTTGCTTAAGTTAACATGCTCAGATTTGAGATGATTGTGGAGTAAAAGGATATTAAAGAGGCCAGAAAGAAGTAAAAAAATAAATGGCTAAGACTAGTAGTTGGGTGGGGTGAAGGGGGTGTGTGTATTTTCAGTGATTCACTAACTGCTTTTTACATTCCTTTAAGAAGTTAAGCAAACCCAAGAAGCAATGCCTCTTGAATATCACTTCAATTACTCTCAAGCCGTGACATGAGTTGGAGTAATGGACTGTGGTCTTCATAGGAATGACTGCCCCAAAATAGCTCTCCAGCTAAGGCAAGTAGAGTAGAAGAAAGCCAGGTGAGAAAAGAGAAAGATAAGTGTAAAATAGTTTCTTTCCAAGGAAGAAGCCACAGTACTTGAAATATCTGCAATGGCTAATAATCAAGTCTTTAACGACAAGAAAAATATTTAGAGAGAAGCACCATTACCAGCAACTCCTCATGTACCAAGCACAGTAACTGCAGAAGCAGAGAAACTTTCAAAGAGTCCTTTCAAAAGGACTCCTTAACAGATTAAGAAAAAGACTCCAACCGATCAAGGGAGGGGTGGGGGGGTGGGGGGGTGGTGTAGGGGAAATATCCCAAAACCAAACAAACAAAACCAAAAACCACACACACAAAAAAAAAAAAAAACCACCAACTGGAAAAATTTATTTCCTCAAAGCAAATAAACAGCATTTCCTCTAAAATATATATATATGTTTTTGGGGAAAAAGAAGTCAACGATACCAAACAACAGCAGAATTACTGGCTGGTCATCTGTGGCATAGGTTGTTTTCGCAAGGTGAATTCTTCCTGTACTTCCCTCATTAACATCAGTAATATTTCTATTAACACCATGTACAAGAAAGCCTCCAAGAGCACAATAGAAATATTTTAGCCACTGCAGGGTGCAGACTGCCAGTACATCCAATAGCAACACTTAAAACTGTATACTTACATAGGAACTGTGAAATACCAGCTATAAGTCTAAATATTTACCCTTTAAATCTACTTGAACTTTGAAACATTTTAACTCCTTGGGAGAAGTTAAAACTAAAAGTTAAGAAAAAAGAATCCACAGTGATTACTGCTTTGGTTGATACCAGTTCTTCCTGCAGTTACACTCTAGATGTTTTATGATACTGTTAGTCTTCTCCAGCTGTGTACAGCCTTGAAACAAGCCTTCTTCCTCTCAGTCTACCTGAAACTCTCTAATCATGTGGGGGAAGCAAGAGATACTTTCTAGTATATTTTCAGTGTATTTTAAATAGACTAGCAGATGCTGTATCTATTAGTGCAAAACAAAACCATTCACTTCTAGTCAGCTATATCTGGCTATTGCTGGTTGAAAGGAAGAAGGCAGAGAGTTGTGGTCAATGGCACAGAATCTAACTGGAGGTCTGTGACTAGTGGAGTTCCTCAGGGGTCGGTGCTGGGACCGGTGCTGTTTAATATTTTCATCAATGACCTGGATGAGGGAACTGAGTGCACCCTCAGCAAGTTTGCTGATGACACAAAACTGGGAGGAGTGGCTGACACACCAGAGGACTGTGCTGCCATTCAGCGAGACCTGGACAGGCTGGAGAGTTGGGCGGGGAGAAACTTGATGAAATTTAACAAGGGCAAGTGTAGAGTCTTGCATCTGGGGAAGAACAACCCCATGTACCAGTACAGGTTGGGGGTTGACCTGCTGGAAAGTAGTGAAGGGGAAAGGGACCTGGGGGTCCTGGTGGATAGGAGGATGACCATGAGCCAGCAATGTGCTCTTGTGGCCAAGAAGGCAAATGGCATCTTAGGGTGCATTAGAAAGGGAGTGGTTAGTAGGTCAAGAGAGGTTCTCCTCCCCCTCTACTCAGCCTTGGTGAGGCCGCATCTGGAATATTGCGTCCAGTTCTGGGCCCCTCTGTTCAAGAAGGACAGGGAATTGCTTGAAGGAGTCCAGCGCAGAGCCACAAAGATGATTAAGGGAGTGGAACATCTCCCTTATGAGGAGAGGCTGAGGGAGCTGGGTCTCTTTAGCTTGGAGAAGAGGAGACTGAGGGGTGACCTCATCAATGTTTACAAATATGTAAAGGGTAGGTGTCAGGATGATGGAGCTAGGCTTTTTTCAGTGATATCCAGTGATAGGACAAGGGGCAATGGGTGTAAACTGGAGCATAGGAAGTTCCACATTAACATCAGGAAGAACTTCTTTACTGTAAGAGTGACAGAGCACTGGAACAGGTTGCCCAGGGGGGTTGTGGAGTCTCCTACACTGGAGATATTCAAGGCCCGCCTGGACAAGTTCCTGTGTGATGTACTGTAGGTTACCCTGCTCTTGCAGGGGGGTTGGACTAGATGATCTTTTTAGGTCCCTTCCAACCCTTGGGATTCTGTGATTCTGTGATTGCAGACTCATGCACACATGTATGTACACACATATAAGGGTATCTAAGTATTCTCCCAAAAACTTGGGTTTGATAATGGGAGAGAGTACAGCCTCAGCAAGTTCCCAGAAGATGCAAAACATGGAGAAATGGTTGATACATCACGAGGTTACTGCCACTCAGAGGTACCTCATCATCAGGCTGAGAAAAATGGGTTGAAAAGAACCTCAGGAAGTTAGTTCAACAGAAGAAAATGCCAAGTGATGCATCTGGGGAAGAATAACCCCATGTACCAGTGCGTACTGAGGACTGACCAACTGGAAGGTGTTTTGACAGAGAAAGATCTGGCAATCCAGGAGGACATCAAGTTGAACATCAGCCAGCAATGGGCCTATGTGGCAAAGAAGACCAACAGCACCATCAGCTGCATTAGGAGAAATGTAGCCAGCAGGCTGAAAAAGGTCTGTCCTGGGTTCAGCAGTAGCCGTCTTTTTTCTCCTTCTTAGTAGCTGGTGAAGTGCTGTGGTTTTGACTTTCAGCCTAGGAACAGCGCTGATAACACCGATGTTTTTAGTTGCTGCTCAGTAATGGTTACTCCAACCAAAGATTTTCTGAGTCTCATGCTCTGCCAGGGAGGAGGGCAAGCCAGGAGGAAGCAGAGACAGGACACCTGACCCAAGCTAACCAAAGAGGTATTCCATACCACAGCACATCATGCCCACTATATAAACTGGGTGCAGTTACCCGGAAGGGCTAGATCACTGCTCGGGTCGGGCTGGGTATCAGTTGGCGGGTGATGAGTGGTTGTATTCTCTTCCCTTGTGATTTCCCTTATCATTATTATTATTGGTGGTAGCAGTAGTGGTTTGTGTTATACCTTAGTTACTGGACTGTTCTTATCTCAACCCATGTGAGTTACATTCTTTAGATTCTCCTCCCCATCCCTCCAGGGGCAGGGGGAGGAAGGGCAGGGGGGAGTGAGCAAGCGGCCATGTGGTTCTGAGTTGCCAGCTGGGTTTAAACCATGACAAGGTGATACTTCCCCACCTCTGCTCAGCACTGGTGAGACACATTTGGAGTGCTGGACCCAGTTCTCAGCAGTACAGGATAGGTAGGGACATACTGAAGAGATTCCAGAGAAGGGCCATAAAAACATCAGGACTAGAACATCTCTCCTAAAAGGAAAAGCTGACAGCTGGGACCATTTAGCCTAGAGAAGAAAAGGCTCAGGGAGATCTTACAAATATATATAAATACCTGAAGAAAAGGTGTGAAGAAGGAGGAACCAGGCTCTGTTCAGCATTGCCCAGTGACAGGACAAGAAGCAATGTGCATAAATCAAAATACATGAAATTACATTTAAACATAAGATTTATCTACTTATTTATTTTGCTCTGATGATGATCCTGTAACAAATCAGGAACTTTGAAATGCAAGTGTTTCAAGCAGAGGTTCTGTGCTAAAGGAGACACTATCTAACCCTAAAGTCAGAAAACGACTCAATACAAGAAGCTTTTTGCCATGCCTTACTTGATGTAAATACACAGTATTTTCAGGAAGCATGTTGCAAGATAAATGAAAGAGACAAATTATTATTTAGTATATGGGAATGGTGCTTCCAAACATTCAGCAAGTAGCATGAATTCCCAGGCCTAGCTCAGCTGAGCTCACCTGAGACAGGCTCTTCTGCAGTGCTTTTCTTAGGGTATTATCTGCCTTGAGGTGCTGGAAGAGCACCAAAGGCAGGCAGTAAGCTGATGAAGGGTCTAGAGAATAAAGAACAAGCCTTATAAAGGGTAACTATGGGAACTGGGGTTGTTTAGTCTGGAGAAGAGGAGGCTCAGGGAGAACCTTATCACTCTCTACAACTACCTGAAAGGTTGTAGTGAGGTAGATGTCAGTCTCTTCTCCTGAGTAAAAAGTGGTAAGACAAGAGAAAATGGCCTCAAGTTGTGCCAGGAAGGTTTAGATTGGATATGAGGAAAAATTCCATCACCAAAAGGGTTGTCAAGCATTGGAACAGGCTTCCCAGGAAAGTAGTGGAGTCATCATCCTTGGAGGTATTTAAAAAACACGTAGATGTGGCACTTAGTTCAGTGGTGGACTTGGCAGTGTTAGGTTAATGGTTGGACTCAATGATCTTGAGGGCTTTTCCAACCTAAACAATTCTATGATTCTATGACTTGCCATCGTCTAGAGTTACCTTTGTGCTTTCAATGGTGTTTTATTTCTAAGCCAGAAGTTGGAATCCAAAAGAAATCAAACTGTACTATGGTTGTAGGTAGATATGGGAGAAGTCATTTTCCTACAATACAACATAATTCACACCAGGAGAGAATGTAGTATGGACTTCGCCACACCTGCAAAGAATCACACAGATGCACAGTTGCAATTCAAATTATGACTCTGGCCTGCTCCTGAAGAAGCAAGATCATGGATATTTTTTTTTTCCATCTACAAGTTGGTGCCAAAGTCTTACAATAGTCATAGGAACAAGACTGCAGCCATCTAACCTATTATACTATTTCCTACACATTTTATTTTGATCTTGCTGGAAAGAAAAGTAGAATAAGGCAAGTGTATAAGAGATACTTCCTCTGAACACTGTCTCTGTATCCAGCTCTTTGTAGCCAAAGGATTTTATTTTATTTTATTTTTTGTCATAGATGTCTTTGTACTCAATAATCCTATAGCCCTATTAAATCTACCCGGTCTCTTTTGGTGTTATGAGTATTAAAATAATGTGTTCAATTTTCTTTCCATCACAGACTAAAATGTTAGGCTTGTTTGTTTTATAAAAGTGTTTGCTTCTTCAGTTTTGCTACCAGAATAAATACATATATTAATGAGAAACTACAGACTATCCAGTGAAGCATTACTAAAAGGCTGTGCATGAAACTGGGTGGTCTTGCTCCAGATTTCGATATTGCTAAAAAAAGCAATAGCTTTCTCCTGCTACTTGTATAGCTAGTTATAATCTTACCTCCCATCCCCTAATAAACATACCCATTGTCACTCCAAAACACCTCTATCAATGTATTTCAGGCTGCTTAAGACTTGCAGGATAGAATCAAGACTAAATACACACAAGGCATCTTAGCCAAATGGAAGTATTTAACAAACACTGGAAGCATCATGGACCAATGAAAAGCAAACTTTGGATTCTGCCAGTCACACTCACCACTGTCACAAACCAATCAGGACAAAAGCAATGCAGTTTAAACTTACGCAGGAAAGTACACTCTGAATGTCCAAGACCAAAAAAACAGTTTCAGAAGCACATATGCAAAGCCTGTCAGAGCATTAACAGTATGTGACAGGACACATTTCTAACTATATGACCTCCACCTGTTGCATGTTGTTGTTTTCCTCATTGTTACTGCACATCCAGCCAGATAAACAGAGGCTGCTTGAATCATGTGATGCAAGTCGTAAGAAACACAAGGTTCATTAACTTGCGTGATAGATGGTGTGTCTTGTCAGTGAATCCCTTTCACTTCGCTCTGGAATAGTTTTACTGGGGTTCTTTTCAGCACATTTGCTCTTGGATTCAGATGCATGGGGGTTTTTGAGCTGTAATTTTACATGAGCTTCTAAGATCACATACGAACAGGCTGAATTCTTGGAAAATAACAGCAGTGTTATTTTTGACATCAAGTTTTAATCCAATAACATCTGCCTTCAGCAGGCAGTGACAGTTACCTCAGAAGTTAAATGGACAGTGGGGCCCAATCCGTGCTGAAGTGAAACACTAGACAAAATGCCAAAACAGAAAAAGAAAACAGTAATTGAGGAGGAGGGGGGTGGGGTGGGAGGGAAGGCAGTAAAATCCAGAATAATAAGAGCCAGTAATCTTTTTACTTGTCCAAAAGCATTGCAGTGCAGTGATTTGTTTACTTAAACCATCAATTCTTATACAAATTACATTAGTCAACTCAACTTCTGAACATGAAAGGGCATATACATACAACTTTTTTACCAGATATCATTTCTTTCTCTTTTATATCTTCATACAAGATTTTTTTAACCAAGTATATACCGACTGCATCAAGAAGAGATCCATGAAAAACAATCCAAACCTCAAAGCATCAAAGATTATGCAAGAGGAAAAAAAAAAAACTTCTCTTTTCTTTCTCCTGTTTCCACAACACACATTATGCTGGTCCAAGTGTCCAAACCCTCAAATCTGTCTTGTTTAAGATCTGTACTTCTCAAGAACCCAGACTCCTAGCAGATTTCCAAGTATCGCCACAGAAAGCAGCAGCCTGCTGGTATACTTAGGCTTTGAGGATACATGGCATCCTTTAAAGATACAATATACCAATACATTTATCCACAGTAAAAGCAAAGTTGGACTACACACTGTGGACAATAGTTCTTCTTGGACTTCACATTTCTACCGATGGAAATTACATGACACAAAACTGGTTTCCATTTATTAACTCTTTGCTACTGAACAAACTACAATTTAACATTGAAGGTACCTACCTAGAAGCACTCTCACTCACTGAATTGCTTTCAGGATGGGTTCTGTGTTAATTTAGTAACTCCATATTGTCTTTGTGACCCAGGAGCTTAGGAGTAGGGTCCTCAAGCGATTCCCCCAGAATCTAAATAAACCAGGTGCCAACATAACATGCACGGGCTCCAAATTTCATTCAACCCAGCACTTGTCAGGATAAGATTAAAAAACCCAACCAAACAACAGTAATCTGAACAAACTCCAACCCCAAGGAAATTAAACTATCTGAATATTCCACAGGGAGTGCACTTAAGATGGAGTTTGCAGATATGTGATAGCCCTGGCACTTTGGGGCAGTATTTGCTAGAACTTCCAGGAGTACAACCTTTACAAGCATTTTTACATTATAATGTGGATTATAACGCCAACTTCCAGGATCACTTAATTTGGCTGTAAAATTTAGCATAATTTAGCTGTGAAATAGTATACTTAGTTCTGCAGCATTTCTGTCAGTTTTAAGCTAAATTTCTGCTCAGGCTACAGAGACCAATTTGGCCTTCATTGTTGTTCTTCTGGTCCCTATCTTCCTCACCTTTTCAAGTACCACAGCATGCTACAAACCCCCTGCAAACACTAGCAGAACACTACTAGTGCACTAAAGTACCTCCTGAAGAGAGTCATTCACCTTAGCAATTTTTAGTACTTTTAGGCATTTGTACCCCATGTGGGTGCCTGGGTGCTGGCCAGGGGCGTCTGCCTGAGTGTCTCCTTGTGCAGAGCAGCTGGGGCTGCCAGTGCTGGACACAATCAGTTCTAACAGCCTCACTGCAGGGCACCACTGAGTGCAGCCACAGGCAGGTGCCTCAAGGTAGCAAAGCCTTGAGACACAGCCTATTAATATCCCTATTTTTAATCAGTGTTACAAGATTCAGCAAGCCATTTGCAAGGAGAATTTGTAATACCAATTAAATCAGTCCTAATCTTCTTTATGATAGAAATATAACAGTGGAAGTTCCACAGCTAATAAGAAACAATGGTTTATCCACTATACTGCAAAATGCTTGAAAACTTACATTTTAATGTACATATGGGATTGAATTTTTCAGAATTGTTTAGCAGAATGATGCTTATAGCTAACAAGACAAGCCTATTCAGAAAGGCTGAGTCTTAAAATACAACCTTTTACTGAAAAGGCTTAGCCCATACTACAAAAGCCTTTCCTACTGTAGCCTTTTATTTTACCACTGAAACAGGGAAATAAAACTTTAGCCTTCCTACCAATCACAGAGTTTGCTTAGAAACCGCTATATTCATCCAATATTCGAGTGTTCATTACAAGTTGTCTTCTAATCACCAACATGTTTTACGAGAGGAATTTACTCAAGACATACAGTTCTAAAATTTAGTTAGAAATAATGCTTCCTTAGTATACAGTATCTAACCATAACTGTACTATTTTAATTCAACAGCCAAAGTAATTATTAAACACCAAAAAAAAATATAGTGGAGTTGGAACAAAACAAAATAGTTTTGGGTTTTTTTGCTTTAATTGATCTCTGAGAAAATAACTTCATTGCCAAGTTCTCTACTACAGGGCTGCTTCAAACTTGGTTTTCCTCCAACTACACTATAATTTAAACATATTTATAATCTTTTATATTAAAAAAAAGACAATGGCTATTCAGCTCAATACCAAACCTAAAGTGGTCAAAACTTCATTTACACATTATCACGAGACACCCTAATGTGTGGATAGCCTGACCATAGCCTGACAGGACAAACTCCAGTATAGATTCTGCAGTGGCTACAGAACCTATTATTGCACTGGAAAGTATCAGGCATTTGGTATAGTTCTGAATTTTATAAGACAGTAACATGCTGCTCAGAAGTCCAAAATCAAACTCACCAAATATATTTGTCTTCCACAATAATACTATTGACACTTAAAATCTGTATTTATATTTCCACAAACTAGTCACAGCAATCGAACACAAAAGGTTAATATTAACTTGCACTATCAGTCTTAATGCTCATTTCACTTAAAGCACAAAAGTTACAATATTGTCAATTATAATTTTCATCCATTTCCCAGAACTTCATCCAATGCATGCACCAAAACATGAAGCGCCTCTTACTGCCGCATGAACAGATGTCCTATGTTCACAGTCAGAAGTGGCTGCAAATGTTCGGGTAACAAGGTCCAGCTATCCTGCTTACAGCTTATAAAACATCGATCTCACAGATTATGATGATATTACACTTAAAGATGGAACTACAGGGAATGCAGAACCTTTTCTCAAATACAGTGTTTAGTCCCCAGTCGTGTCTCACCTCTCCATCCAAAAGAAAGTCTAAAAGCAAAGTTATCCAGTCTGGTTGCAAAACTTCACTTGCTCATCCATGAGGAGGATCCAAAGCAAGTTGTACTCCCAGTCCACTTCCCAGCTCTCAACAGGTTTTCAATAGCTGACTGACTTTTCTCTTTTCTACTGAATTCTTATTACACACTACTCATTGTTAACTTGACCAGACCTTTCCCTGGCTGACCAAGCTTTTACTGGTCCTTGCTCTTAGCCTCCCTTGTGGACTTGGCTCTCAGCATGTCTAGTCTGCAGAACACCACTTGGGAAAAGTTGACAAGTGAAGGCAAATTCTCCAACTTATCAAGCACAGCAGCAGAGAACATAAAGGCAATATGCTATCTGTCAAGACTACGTTTTCATACAAGTCTTTCCACCCAGATAGGAGCTTTTACATGTGCTTAAGTCACATAACAGATCTCCAAAACCTCTCCCATGGTGTCAGTATTCCCACAGCCTAGTTTTGATGCTAGTATCTGAAATCTAACCAAATTCGTATGTCATGATGAAAACATTCACACAGAAGTTTCTTCTGAAGGTGCTTTATTTTCCTGGTCTGATACTAAATTAGTACAACCTTGTATAGCATAGATGGCAGATCTGATTAAAGAAGTAATTCCTTTTTCATCTGAGTCATCAGCTGGATCCACAAACTAAACAGATTCTTCCCATCACTGCATGACTGCTTTAATCAGATGCAGAGGAAGCATAAGAAACCCACAGTGGGAGATGGCTGCTGCGGCAGAGCTGGCAGAGCAGTACTTCTGGCATAGTACATGGTAACACAACGATTATGAACCTCACAATAGCCCCCAGATTTTAAAGTTGACAGCTAGTTAAGTCAGAATTAACAATAAAGAGGTGAGAAAGTGAAATACCTTTATAAAGACAGTGTACAAAGTACTTTGGCACCAACATCCTCTCTGAAAAGCAATGTGAAAAATCTTTCACGTGACAATACAGATCTGAAAGTCTAAAATGACTTTTTCAATTAAAGAAGATCAAAGGAATCTGACAGCTAAGGAAAAACAGTCAAGGATCATTTTACTCCTTTAGATAAGCACAGTCACTTCCAGCTTTTCTTCACCGATGGATACAGGGAGGGGGGAGGGGGAAAGGGAAGCGGCTGACTCAAGAATGCAAGCAAAAGACTTTGAAAAAGGATTATGAAAACTAAAGTAAAAAGATTTGTGAAAAAGGCATACAGTGATCCAAAGTTGTATCTTAAAGTCAAAGAAAAGGAGATAACCTGCACCCTTGCGAAACACTTTTATTTTTCTATTCACTATTAAGTTTGGCAAAGCTAAGAGCCACATACGACCAGGTTCAGCAACCAGACTTGTAAGCACTCACAACCAACTTAGAAACAATTAAGACTATGAGAGAAGCTGTGCATACAAAAGATAACCGAATCAAACTAAGGCTTCACACTGTTCATTTGATGATCAACTTGGAATTTCAGAGAGTTAAGGGGAAAAAAAGAGGAAGAAATCTAAAGAATCTCTAACAGTGCACTAACCACAGATGTCTGGCAATTAAAAATTAAACAAATGAACAAAACCAACAACAACAGAAAATGACACACTACCTGCCTGATTTTATTTAAGCACAGTTTTAATAGACCACTTTATAATAAATAATTCCATTATTTCTATCAAAAAATTCTTGTACTTTCAACTGCATAACTTAATAATTGTCTGGTCTTAATTCTGTATAAAGACTGTGCATATTACAATTTGCTGCTGCAGTTACTGTCTGAACAATGGGAATCAATCCTTTCCAAAACAACACAGAGGCTCATCTATACCCAGAATTTGAGCAGGACAGAAATTCTCCATAGAAATAATGTGGCTTTCAGTGCCAATTCAGCATTTTTGTTTCTTCTGCAGCATTATCTATATTTCAGCTGTCTTTCACATAAACCTTCCCTTCAGAGAACGTGGAAACATGGCATGGAAACTCTCAGTAGAGTTAAATATAAATACATCAGCCATAAAACATTAGAATTTCCTCATCTATTTTAAGCATAGCATGCTCCAAGATATCCCAACAGACTAGCAACAAAAAGACAGACATTATTTAGCCTGCCCTATGACCTTCACCAGGCCCCATTATTTCTGATCAATACAGTGGGGGAAGGACACATACAGTAAAAAACAAAGGTAGGTAATACCTACCCTTTTGATTAATCAGTAATTAATTTTGAATTTTTTTAATTCTAGCTATTTAGTAGTATGTATGCCACTGGCATAAATATTGTTCAGTTCTAGTTTGAGGATAAAAATCCTCTGAAGTGTATCTGTGAAGCTCAGATTGAACTGAGTAACTCTGACTGTGTTTTATTTAATATCTTTGTAAGAAGACATGCTTCAGTCCTCTTTCCTGCAGTACAGACAAGAGGTAATTCTGTTCTTCAGTACAATAAATCATACTTATAGCATTCAGAATTACCATCTCAGAGGAAAAATATATTGAAACTAGGGTACGTCTGCAGCAGAAGTAAAGAGAGCAAAAACAAGATGACAGTCACTAATCTGTCTTGGCTAGAGCCAAGATAAGCAGCTGGAAGAAGGACAAGGACAGCAACTGCTTAACCTTAGTTTGGTGCAGCCAGAGTAGCTCACACAGATCAACTTCAACCAGCCTGGATTTTCTGCATGTAAAGCAAACCAAAAAGATAATGAGAAGTAGACTAGGTCTTGAACCACGTGAGCCTTTGACAAAGGTGTAGACTGAGTTGGCCCAGGACACTGAAAGCCAAAGGGCTTAGCCACATTTACATACAGTAGGTATGTTGGTGGCCATTACACATGACAGTTCAAACAGTCTCTTTCTCAGAATGTTCTTGTCTAGATGGTTTCTGGGAATCCAAAATCATGCCAGGGAGAAGTCACTGCCATTACTGCCTGGAGGGCGCTGTTAGCCTTGTCTGTCCATGCCCATTCACTCTCCCCTTGGGCCTCCCCCCACCTGCCTGGGACCCCAGTTCAGCCCCTCAAGGGACATCACTCGCTTTGCCAGCAATGCTGCAGTCTGGTTGGTTTCCAGCTCCCCACCATTCTGCCCTAAACCACCTGATTCTTGTGATGTTCATTTATTAATGCAAAGGTTCTTGCTCTGACCCAACCCATCACCTCTGCAGAAGAAGGGGACAGAAGAGGACATAATGCTTTTGTTAATATTCATTCAACACCAGATCTTTACCACATTACTACAATGTCATGTGCGTATGCTGAAACACTCAGTATATCCTCAGCAAATCATTCCTGCTTCTTTATCCTACTTTAACACATATGTTTTAATTAAGCAGTACTGGTAAAACCTAACAGAAGCTCCATTAAAGAAATGATAGAAAAAAAAAATAAATTTCAAGTGATCAAAAAAAAAACCCACCAAAAAACAAAAACCAAAAAAACCCCACACAAACATTTTTAAGCTTTGTAATAACAGAGAGTTGTTGAAAGTTCAGAGAGGACACATAAAGTGGTACCATTGCCTACGGTACTGTAACAGCAATGATTACAGAAAAAACAGTTCATTATCTCAGAAAAATGCTGTCAAGAATTGGGTTGGTAAAAGGGGAGTGAAACCAGAAATCCAAATGGGACCATCAGTTGGTCTGAAGCTAATGGAAAACACAGACCAGGCTCTGTGGTCAGCAGGCTAAGGTCCAAGCACGCTATCTACGAGCTCTTTCTCATTCTCTGCTTGAATAAACTTCCACTCAATTATTCATTTTAATGGGTTTTGCATCATCCTGAAACTGACTGTGCTACTTATGTGATGCAATGAAGGGAGATGATCCAATTGGCTTTACTTAAGGCTTAGCGCCTTATTCCTGGTGACTTCGAAAGATGTGACCTGATGAACCAAATGAAATTAATTACTGTCTAAACCAGCAGAACTTTATTAGTACAGAGTATCCAAACTTAAGTGAATGCTTTCGCCATTGAAAAATACAACTCAACTTTTCCCAGTTCTTTCAGTCTCTCTGGTTAGCTTCATTTTGCTGAAAAAGCAGTCATCACTGCTAACTCATTTCTGTGAGAACTACTCCAACTCCTTGACCACCATCTGCCTGACAAGAAACATTCTCAAAGCAACTTTCAAGAATGAAGTAGAGATGTCTCACAATTTAGCCACTTGGGCTTTATTTCGCATCTTCCTGCATTTGCTCCAACCTGTTCGATGATTTCCAGCTATTAAGTTTAATAAAACTTACAACCATGTTAGTAAGTTTTTGGTAGCAGACAGAGCAAGTCTGGACTTAATGTATGCAGAAGCCAAGCACAGAGCAGACAACTCATGTCCTGGGAACTGACGACAGTTGTGTACTTCCTCCCACTTCCCCCTTTCTGAAAATTCTTGTCTAGTCGTATTTGGCACCTTTCATGCCTAAGCACTTCCTTAACTAGTAAGCATCTACTTTTGTAGTTGTAGGCAATAGCAGGCTGCATTTAATTTCTAGGGAAGCATATAGTTTACACGAGCCAGAGGGAAACACCTGCATCTCTCAGTCTTGGCATGCCCATGACTGCATATCAGATCAAAACATAGCTGATGTCAAAGAGACACAGGTGCAGGAAGCTTGCTCCAGTGCTCATTTCCACAATATCCTTTTAAAAGGACAGCTTATCCTTTGCTAACTACACTTAGGAGAGCTGCTAACTGCTCATATGATTTTCTTCTTTCTTAACATATGTTTTAACTAAATGCCACTATAAAATTACAGTTTGAGAAATGAGGCATGCCATGCCAAGAACCTGACTTACTCCTCTTAAAACTCAGTCTTTAGAAACCATCTGTACTGTGACAGCAAGGAGCAATACTGCTTGTCCAACCCAGTTAAAAGTTTTGCTGATTTATCTCGTTCTCCACTATGCTATTCAGTGCTACACTTGGGGAAAAATTTATGAACTAAACCACTGCTCTAACACAAAAAGGGCCTTCAGAATGTTTGGAGATACACCTCTACCAGTTCATTAGTATGTACTGCTCAAGTTGAAATTCAAACATAATTCCATGTATCAGGGAACAATCACCAGTGGGATACATATATATACTGAAACACAAACACATTTACTAAGGCTGACTTCTCCCAAACTATACAGCATACTAAAACTAATAATGAAGCAGCAATTTCTCACTTAGACATTATGCAAGTATTTCCTTGGATGCTCCTTACCTTCATTAAAGGGAATCTAAGGCTAACACTTTTCTAAACATAGGTACAAGCCCTGCAGCTGCAGGAAAGCCATCACAGCCCTACACCATCCTGGAACAATCACGCCCACTAACTCTGTCCAGGGAGCACACTGAGTACCCAGACCAGGTCCCAGCTTAGCAGCAGTCCATATTATGATTACCCTCCCCTCAACTATTGCCTCACCTGCACCAGTGGTAAGCTATACTTGCAACACATGTGGTGCAGATCACATTCTTGCACAGCATGTGCCTCAGTGCAAAAAATCTGCTACGTTAGCACAAGCCAGCTCTGGAGGCATTTTAAACCAAACAGGCTGATTTTCCCACTTGCGCCAATAACTGCAGGTTCATTTTAAATGCACTACCAGAGGCAAGAATACTTAAAATCATCACACCTGGTTTTCCACTGTCTGTCATAACCTTTGTCAAAGGCAGCAGTAAACCTCACAAGATGTTTCTTACTCAAAACCTGAACAGCGACAGTCTGTAGGGGAAGGAAGGTAGAAGTGAAAAATACAACAAAAACACAGTCCATGTCTATGTCTATGTCAGAAAACAAGTAGGGATACATTTAAATGTTGGGTTGCTGGGGTGAAGCAATATAAACAATATTTTCTAAAAGGCCTCCTATACTTCCTACAGTGTGGAATAGGCGTTTGTACTAATTGAATGATCATTCTACACCTCTGAAGTAAAAAAATCAAAATTTACCAAAAGGAAGTTGCCATAGGAAAATATCTAAGTTTTAGACAGTAAACCATCACCATTTCTTTTCTAGAAAGACTCCTGCTGCAACTGATCAGCATGGAACAAGTAGTAATTCTTGGATAAACCAAAGAATAATGCTATTTGAACATCTATGCTGACTTGAACACTCAGCAAGTGATTTAATTTCTGCATATAAATGCACACACACACATGCATATAATCAAGAAATGTAATAGTGTTTCAATTTTTAAGATCATTTCTTAAATGGAATTTATTCAATGCAACAACCACACCAGTATTACTACTTTGAAATTCATTATCTCTATTTCAGAGGTCAGTGAACACCTCACAGCAAACTGTCTCACTGGTTACTTCTCAATGCAACACTCCTTGACTTTATTCACAATGCAACACACTTTTTGTTGATGTGAAAAACTATCTAATTTGAGTTACAGCAGTAAAATCCATCTTCAGAAAGCATCACCATAAAATCTGAAACTGTAGATACAGGCACCTATTAATGACAAACATCTTTAGCAAATAAGTCCACTCACAAATGACTGAATACATTTTGAATCTAATACTTAAAGCATTTTAAAAGATATATAACTACTGAAGATTTTTCTCAAAGTGATTTTGGCACACAAAAGAATAGACGGATATTGAGCATGCATCCACGGGACTGGGTCAGACAGAAAGGTTGATCTGTCTCCCAGCTCTGGCTGACAATGCTAGACAGCAGATGCCTTTCTGGCAGAGCTATCATATCTGAGCCTGAAGAAAACCACATCTCTTTCAGAAAGGACTACTATCACACTCTTGTCTTTTTGTCTTACCTCAAAACCGTGTAACAACCATTAGTAAATACCTGTTTGAAAAGGAACCTTTGTGGAGGAATCCATCACACAAAGCTCGATCTGTCAACCAGGGCGACCTTTCATTATGTAAAACTACCCCTATTTCAGAAGGATAAATCCAAGACTCAGTTTTCATTATGCCACTCCACTGGCTTATAACAGTACAGAATAACCTTTCTCAAAGATTTTGGCAGTCTCTCTTTCCAAAACAGCCACCACTGATAAAAAAGATCTTACAGCAAGCGCTCACATTGCATGCAGTATTCACTTTAAAAGTCAAAACAATGAAAACTATCCCCAGGCACTACCTCACACAAGGGAGGTATGACTTGCTGATCCAGACTTATTCAGAGCTTACTGTGCCCATCCTACCACTTGGTCAGCTGAAACAAACCAGCCAAACAGCTCTTCCTTTACAGCCTTCCATTCCACCTACTCCCTAGTGACATCCACAGGCACTTTTCCAAGGTGCTCTTCAAGCTCATCAAATCTTTGTAAAACTACCTCCCCCTTTGAGTCTCCCAGATGAAGTTCCCTGTGAATCAAGCAGTTTGCCAGGAGGTAGGCAAGTATCTATCAAGCCAGCTAGTATTGAATATTATTTATTTGCTTAAATGTCTTTCTATACCAATCCAACTCATCCAACGCACAGAACAAGTTCTGTAGGACTGCAGTTTTATTCTATTGCTGCAGTCCAGCAGCAGTAACAACCAACCCAGTCAACATTTCAATTCTGGAAGAGTCTGGCAAAAGCTTTTTCTCCTGTTGCTGGCAAGGGCAAGCAGTTAATCTTTTATAATTTTCACTGAGAACAGCCGAAAATAAAAACTTCTTTGCAAGTTGATCAAGTACCCACCACAGTAGGTAAACCAAACTGCCAAGTGACATATAACAGGATCCCTGCAAAGGAATGCAGGGTCATGACACACACTATCTTCCACAATGATTTATGCCTTTTAAAAAGTTGCAAAAATCAGGGGATAAAGTAGGTGGTCATGTCACTCTCTTCATCCAACAAGTCTGCACTGATACATTGCACTGAAATAGGAGGACTGTCATGACGGCGCTGTCAAAATCATGAAAAGGTATCAGTAGCTGACAGATGAGTGAGCCGTTTGCTTACAAGTGGCTACTTACTACTTCTCCTGCACAGGCAGGAGGAAGAGATTCAGTTCACTGAAAACTTCACAGTACTGCAGATGAGTCTGCTCCCCTTTTGGTTCTGTTCAAACTGGAAGAACACCCTCTGGAGAGCATGATCCCTAGGGTGCATCAGGTTTCTGATCAACACTGACTGCTGAGTTCGCCTGTGGAGAATGTTTTAATTGCATCATGCTGGAATTTGGCAAGAGTCCTGGCATTTAACTAAACAGCAGTTTTTTGAAACAAAGCCCACAGCAGGGCAGAACAGGAGACACGGAGGCCTGATGTTGTGCCTCACAGCAGCTCTTTCTCTACAGCCCAGTACTGACTTTGTAAGCAGTTCTATTGTACCAGGAATGTAACATTTCAGACTCCTGCATGCCTAAAAATCAGTATAAAGCAGGTGGTCTGCACCCCAGAGTACAAAAGCCAAGAACACTGAAAATCATAGTTGACTGACTTCAGACAAATGAAAGCTGTACAGCCAGTATTAGGAAAAGATAGTCTGAGAGAAGGTCAGAGTAGCCATGCAACCACATTTCCCCAGACACTTAAAAATAAAAGGCCCAGCAGAAAGACAGCAATATACCAAGCATGATAGTCAGGATTTTTTTAGGTATTCTTACCTAGAAAGTTACTTTTTCCCCATGTTACAGAGAAAGGTCAGCACCATCATAAGTTTAAAGACTTTTTGCTTCAACATAGAATCTCTACCACTTCTGCCAAGTCTGAATGATAATTAAAACTTCAGTCCTGATCAAACATTACAACTCCTAGTTTCAGCCTTTCCCCCCCATGACTGATTTATATCCCTTCAAACATTTGTAGAGGAACCAAGGATGACTCCCCAGAAGCACAGAGAATAAGCACATCTGCCTAGAACATCTATCCAGCCTCTGGGAGACAAAACTAGTTTCTAATTTCACAGTCCTGAACAAAACAGTCTTAAAGGAAGTCTACATGGAAGGTAGAGTTCCCACTTTCTCCAAGCACTCTAATAGCAATTTCCTACAGATGTTCTGGTTTAAATCAGTATTGCCATTGTGGCCCTCTAAATAGGATCTTTTACACAAGTTCTAGTATTCTTTTATCCAAAATGCTTTCCCTGATGTACAGTAGACTTTTCCCTGCCTCCAGCTGTATGCTATGCCATGCTGACAATCCATGGTCAGTTTAGACTCAAGCAATACACTCTTGATCCCTTTCCTCATCCAATCAATGAGATGCCTACTTCAAAATTTTATTGTAATGTTCTCCTCCCTGCACTATTCAGCACTTTACACCATTGAGTTCATGGCATTTCTACTTCTGCCACTTCACAGGTTCTGTCACTGCTGTGTATGTTATAGCTCGCTTGCAACAGGGGTTTCCCATCATTGTGCACAAATTGTTGGAGCTCATCTAGTTCAAAGTCAATAAAGAAAATGTAGTCAAGGCAGATCTCTGAGGAAACAGCACTAGTAACATCTCCATTGTGGTAACTCCCTCTTGAAAACAGTTTATCAGCCAAACTTTCATTCACTTAAAGAAAAGTCTCATTCCCCCCAACCCTCCCAACAGGAAGCTGTATCAGAGGATTTAGTTAAATCTGTACAGGCAATGCTAATGCAGTAGATGTAATCAATTGTCTTACATTTTAACTAGAAACAACCCACCTTTGCCAAGATAAATGTAAACTCAGACAAAAGACTTTAACTCTTGTGCTTGATCTCTCACTTGCAAAAATACACAGAAATGGAGAAGATGAAAATCAGGCCAAATACCTGAATCAATAATTTCCTTTTGAATACTTGTCTTCTCCCTTCTCCACTCAAATCACCATCATCTGCTCCTGAACCTGAGAGGCTACCAGAATACTGCTGCTGTATAGTTTTGTTTTCCTTGCAGTTGTTACCCTACAGTGAAGGGAACTTTGGCCCTCTGCAGTGGAGGATTACTACCACAGGCAGGACAGGGATTCTGAAAGAGGGCTAATTGGTTACACAGGTAATCTGGTGAATTTTGTTTCCTTAAGCCCTTGAAAGGCCTGTGACAGGCAGGATCTGCACATGCTGGCCTCGCTACTTGAGAAAATTCAGACTACGATGGCATCAGCACTTGCATGCTCAGAGGCTAATGCCTTGTCCTAGGAGACAGATTTGCAAGGACTAGTGGTGGTAAGGATAAAAGAGATGAGGTAACAAAAAGCTGCAGTGACCCTGCAGGTACTGGCCACATTCTTCCTTTGGAAGACAAACCCTTTCTGTGTCAGCATTAAACAAAGAATACAACACAGAGCTTCCTTTTATCAGGGAACTAAAACTGATGTTGGTTTGGGTTTGATATAATTTTATACTAAAATTCAGCTCGACAAAAACAGTTTGAAAATATAACCCAGCAGCATCATGTTCAACCTAATGACAACCATCACCAAACCCCTACAGCTTCCTATCTGTGAACCGCCAGTTATTAAACTTTCTTTGATGGCATTTGGAGAAAAAAGGAAGTGTAAGACACTTAATACGTGACAGATCTCTTCAAACAAACAAACAAACCACACACAAAAAAAGCCAGTTGCCACAAGAGCACAAGGTCAAGTGAAAACTGATTTATGGTCAAACCCAATAAAACCAAACTTGAACTTTTCAGTTAGTCAGTCAAGATTAATTCTTGCACATGTAAAAACTGAAAGCTAAGCATCCACAAAAACAAACAAAAAACCCCACAACAGCAACAACAGAAAAACAGAACGAAACCACAAACGAATCAATACCAGCAATAATACCTGCAGCCAAAATAACAAATGCTATAAAAGTCTAGCTTCTTGCTTGAAGTCTAACCCAGATTTTCAAGAATACCTGATCTTGATATACAAATGCTCAAAATTTATGGAAAACTTTGTATACCTGGCCATGAAAACCCATTAAATTCAGCAGTTTCCAGACAAAGCAACTTATGGGGAAGATGCAATGTGCTTGGGAAGACTTCACATGTTCAAACAAAAAAATTATGGTGATTGTGAATCTTTTAAAAGTTTCTCCACTTTATGCAATAGCTGTAGCATGGTATTAAGTTGTACAGTGTCCTTTATAAATCCAAACTTGGTACGAGAACCTAACACTAAATTTCAAGTTGAATCCCATATGGCTTACCAGATTTTAAGTTCTTGTATGCTTATGTGTGAAACTCTGAAGGGACAGACATTTTTAGCACATAAAGGCTAAAGTTCTCCACAAAAAAACAACTACCTAAAGGCTGTCAAGCCTTTAGGCTTGTCAAGCTTTTGTATGACTGTAGTGATTTCAAAAGATATTAAAAGACAACTTGAAAGCTGGTACACATTGTGAACACAGTTTCTATGGTCAAGATCAATTACAACAGATAATTTTTGTCCATCTGTAAAAAACCAGCTCTAACTGTATCTTCTGGGTTGTGGCTATGACTAGACCAGTGATTTCCATTTTACTTAAGCAAGAGGCCATGGGAGCCCTGATGATCTTGAGCAAACACCTATTTCTGTACACCCACAGTTTAGATGAGGCTTCTGGAATGCATTTCCACCAAAGACCACTACTAACTTGTTATATCTGGAGTAGAGAAGTACTGTGGCAGGCAGGCAAGATAGAACACAGCTAAATTATAACCAAGAAACACATCTGCTTATATAAAAACTTAGGACATTTAGGGCCAGCAGGTAGAGGTATCAGATCTCACCTCAGAAAGCCCCTCCTCTCAATCTCCTTTCATCAAAAAAAGTATGGAACTACATCTGTACTGGTAAATGACGTGTGTTGGTTGGGTACCTCACAGTATACCTGTCTTCCTTCAATTAGTACTTACATGTGAGTCAAAATTGTTAAAGAAACATTGAAAGTTTTAACTACAATCTGACTTCATAAAGGGTTGTGCTATATGCTTGATGTCAGGCATAACCCACCCAGTTTCCAAACTCGATCAGAAGCAGTCACGATGGCTCTTTGTATTCCATTGTCAATTTTTATTTTTAACATTAAGAATGTCTATTTTTCTTTCATGTTAAGGGTTCCAATAGCTTCATTAAAGGATAGCAATATTTAACTAGGCTGTTCTAAATACAACCAGTTTACTATACAACAGTTATTGTGAAAATTAATATAAACAGTTCACAGTTTATATATTCAGGAGCTCTGCAACCCCATTTTCATTAAAAGCTACCCAAGGACACATGTATAGACATGAAAACTGTTGCAATGAATGCTAAATGCTCCTTGTAATTTTTCTGCCCTGATCCAGAAAAATGTGCCAATAAAATAGAGTTATTTTGTGTTTGGAAATACTAGGGTCTATGTAGTTACCCATTTCACCATCTTGATTTTCAGGCAAAACTATCCTAAAATAAAAAAAAAAAAAAAAGAAAAAAAAAAGGAGAAAAGAGGTAACCATGATTCCCAGACAATGTTTGATGGGTTGGTCAATTGTGCAACTCAATAAGCAAATGTCTGCGAATACCAACAATTTATTATCAGGATTTAACAGACTGCTGTTAAATAGTAGAGGACTTAAACAGCCTAGACAGACTGCTTAAGTTTCTGGTCCTGTGCCTGCTGCAGATGGTTTTGCAAGAATATGAACAGAAACAGAAAACTCATTATAAAAGCAAGCCTTAATGCATGGACCCTCTAACAGAAAGCATAACTAAGCAGAACCAAAAGAAATATGAATTCCTGCTTAAAACAAGAAAAAAATTTTACCTCTATTTTCTGATGGCAGAAACTCTGAATGCTTGCTTGGAAAAATCTCTGGAGACCTAGTCACACTGGGAGCACACTGCTATACCTACTTGGGCTGTCATTTTCCATATGTTTCTTAACAATTTTGGATTTGTATAGTAAGTGAGAACCACATCTTCTATTATATTTTTAGAATGTATCTTAACAATTCCTATGATTTTATTAAAACTTTTTGAATTTTATTTTGTATATGAATCTATGACTGATAAAACGTGCAAGTCGTTTAGCTTTTTAATAAAGTTCTGTCATTTAACTGACGAGTAGTTGGATTGCTTCTATATTAGAATTACATAATCAACAGTACACCTAGAATTCATCACATGCAGATCAAAAACTTCCCCGGCCTAGGTTTCCTCTCTGATTACACTTCTGCAGAACAAGTGTCCCTGAAGTGGCCTTCCCCCAGTTAGAATCACCCTCTAGAGCTGCTTGCTAATATAAGAAGGGGAGGGCTGTGGCATGAAGAACAGTAAGGGTTTCCAGGTCCTGGTTGCTGTTTAATCTGGAGCATTAACACAGATTTCCCAATGCAGGAAGCAGAGCCATGTTGACATGCCTGCGGGTATCTGACGTCCAGCTACCAGGAGCTGTTACTGCCAGTAGACACAAAAAATGAACAAACGGGCCAGTAACAAGAATACTCATTCACGAAGAGCAGCAGATGCTCAAAGTATTCAGCTTTTAGTAAAGTACCTAGCATACTTAGAGTACTTATTGTTATTGTTGTAAGACTATAGTCCAGGAGAGAGCAACGGACTTCCATTAAGGCTAAAGAGAAATACGATTTACAGATAAGTTAAAAAAACAAACAAACAAACAAACAAAAAAAACACACAAAAAAACACACACACACAAAAAAAAAAAAAAAAACAACCCAAAACCAACATAAAACTAAGCATTCTACCTTGTGATGGGAAAGAATCTAAGCACTGTATTAGTCCTGCATTTCAGGAAATGCTCACCATACAAAAAACATTATTCAGGAAAAGCAAGCCTAAGCAGCATTAGATAATTACAAACAGAGATGTGCAAGTTATACAGCTTTGAATCAGAGCTGTTATCAGGCTACAAAATCGGCTTTTTGCAGGATTCAGCCAATAATCACAGATAGTAAATGTGTCCATTTGCCTGTCCTCTACCCCTACCAAGGAGGAAACATAGACCCTGCAACCCCATTGTTCTTAAACCCCTGGAACAGCTTCAAGTCCATAAAGGAATTCTGCAGAAGTTATTTAATATTCACAGGCCAGATCAACTTTAGAAGCTTTTGCTGAGGAAGCAAAATCCATTAGCAACAGGATTTCTTCCCATGCAGAGCTTCTACATGGATGAAGACCTCAGTTTAGACAAATATACCATCAACAAATGGATTCTCCACTGGTACTTACCTGGTCTGAGGAAACCATCATAGACCACACTTTTTAAATGCCCATTTTCCCATATAAATCAAATTAAAACTAAAAAGGCTTATAGCTATACCTGGCTGGTACATTAGCTCTCACTGTGTGTTCACCCTCAGTTTTAAAGGCAATCTCATTGTTCTGAAGTACAGATTTTCAGAAGAACAAGTATACCTTCTGCATGCAAACAAAGGCTGAGACTTGCAGACAGTCACGCTTGGTGAAAGTTGTCCCAGTTGGACTGACCATGTTGAAGCCAGGGCTTGGAGCTACAACAGTCCCATGTGATAAAAGCAAAGTATTTGAGAAAAAGGTATTTCAGGGTAAGATGAACTCAGGCAAAAATATGCTTCAAAGCTTTTAATGTGAAAATGTTTATAAAACCCATCCCTTATTGAGAACTATTGAAAACAGATGAACAATAAAAATGGTTATGCAGGAAAAATAAAAAGCTTGGCGAAAGGCAGCTTTATTTCTTATGGTCCATAAATTCAAGAGCTAGGGATGTACTGTACATGTGACAAAACTGAATTTCCAGAACCCTAGAACAGTCCTTCATAGTTCAACACATTCATGAAGTTTTAATTAATTTCATCATCTTGATAGAAGTAGTTCACACAACTAGGTCAACATATCACACAACAAGGCTGTTCTTTTGGAGTAGTGCTAGAAAAGCAGCTTTATACAGCAAGGAATAAAACATGATTTCTAATGAAGTTTCACATGCTGCTGCTGCTCTGGGGCTCAACCACAAGGTGTCAGAAATAAATATTTTCAGGTAACTGCATGCACAATGGCAATTTTTAGGATTTAACTTTTAAACACAAAAAATGACTGCAGCTTGTCACTTCTGACTACTGTAGTCAATAGTATTGTAGTATACCAACTAAGGAACAGTGAAGACCTAACAAGAAAAGCACACCCATATCATCTTCCATTCCTGCTTCACATATCAGTCCCGCCCCTAAAAAAATAATAATCTAGCTTAAAGGTTCTGTCAAATAACTCTTCATGTGACTCCATTAAGCTGTTATTTCTTCAGGATTTGGTAAGGGTTGCTGTGGATGATAGGACCCCGTGTTAAAGGGATTTCTTCTATCAGTCAGTACATGTATTTCAGACTCTGTGCAAAGGTACTTCCAGGAATGTCCTTACAGTGAGCAATCTTGCCCACACAGCCCTTTTCCTCCAATTCCTACTTCTGCCACTGATAATAACTGCCATTAAGGTTTTCATTTAAATCAAGAATCGCTGGACACACAAAGTCAGTACACAAACCCTGAGCTCTCAGCATCTCAGCATTGAGAGATTAACATCACCTACACAGTAGGTGCACAGCATTTCTTAGGGTAGGAGCAAAGAATCAGTATTGAAGTCTATGACAGAAATATAACAGCACAACACTCAAAGTCTCATGGAGACTGTTTCCCTTAGGGAAAGTCTCTTTTCCTCATGGAAAGCCACACAAAAAAGCACTGCTCTGAAGGACAAGCACTTAGACACCCACATGGTATAGAGGACGGCAAGTAGCCCCACAGCAGCACACTCTCACAGGTCAAGTACACATTTTGGGTTAGCAGAAAGCACACCAAGGAATCAATCAACATTTGAGGTTATTGTCAACCAAAAATAAAGATGTTAAGGTCTAAATAGCATTTTTATATCACACATGTGCAAACAACATTTTAAGGTGTTACTTTGCTACAAATGAGGCATAAAGTACTTAACAGTAATTTATTTTATTGTCATTAAACATTCAAGGAAGCAGCAACTCCAGTCTGCTTACTGTGGACAAATGCCCAGATTTAAATTTTGTGTTTTTTTCCTTGTGCATCTGTTTAACCTAAAGACTGAGCAGTTTAGGCAGCAAGAAAACAGAAGGCTGAAAATATGAGCAACTTTGCCTTGAGGCAGGGGGACTTGCAAACCTGGCAGGCCATTTATCTTTACAGCAATATAGGTGAAATTTAGCCAAAGCTGGAGACTCCCGAATAGCTGAGACAGTACAGATTCATCCAGTATTTCACATCAGTTTGCTCACACTTGGACTGACTATCTGTCCTTAACGTCCTCCACTACTATCTGCAACTCCCAACTAGCTAAAGCAAATCAGAAACATTTGTTCTACTAAGTGAAAATGGAAGAAAATCCTGCCTACAAACTTGCTTGTGGCTCTGATACCTACCTGAGAACTCACCTACAGATTTAGGAGATTTTGGGAGAAAGGAAGAGAGGTTTCTCCCTTTTCTACTTGATCATCTGGCTCTGAACCTCTGGCTTCAAGTCCCCCTCTGATTTCCTGGAATGAAGGAGCCTTGATCCAGTTCTGTCACTAGATTTATGAGAAATGTGCAACAGAGACCCAGTGGGCAGCAAGGCGCAGTTCTGTCACTCTTAAATTTTCCTTTGCTTCAGAGGAGTTTGCTGCCTGCTATAATTTAGTTGGCCTTTTTTATTTCCTGTGCCTCTCACAGACAATAAACAGAAATATTCCAGACATTACTTTTTGTCTGGAGCCCAAGAAGCATTTTCAAAACAGCACAAGCACTTGCAGTGCCCACTCTCCCACACTTCTCAAGCTACACAGCAGAAAAGAAATACTTGCGTTCGTCTGAAGGAAAAGCTATGCCATTAAGCAAAAGAAAAAATAGCTTTTAGACACTTCGCAATTTACTCAAAAGGGATTAGAAGGTGTAAGGGAAAATTCTTTGTGATAAACACTTCTGGACAGTCTGAACTACACCAGTACCAGAAAATCCCTAGCTGAGCTGCAAAGAGTCAAGCAGCATTTGCAGCCAGTCAACCATCTCCACATAGGAGTACGCTAAGGTTTTATTGACTTTGACAACGGCCATTGGACTATGAGGAACTGTTGTCAGACTTAAGAGGCAGCAGGCAATTGAATTAATGGTGAAACCAATGGCCAGAGAATCAGAGACAGCCAGTGATGTTGAACTCTCAGAATACAGTAAGGTAAATCAGAGACTGATCTCAGAATGAAGTTTGCTTTCAGCTACAGCAAGACAATTTGAGAGGCAGATCTTGAAAGAGAGATACCAGATTTGACTCAAAATTACAAACTTAAATTCCTTTGGCAGTCCTGGACAGACACACTACCTGTTCTGTTTCCAACTTAATTCAAGCATTCAAAGCACAACTTGGAAAAATGAGAACGTCTCTCTTACCTAACCTTAACATTGTTGCAGGGCTCTTCACACTGCAAGACAGACCAGGAAGTAATTGAAGTGGCAAGCTTTCTTTAAAAATACTTTTGAAAGCCTTTGTGTCACTCATCTAAATGGTGTTATCTCCCTATGCAATGTTATCAAATAATAAATTCATTACACTTCAGAATAAATCTTCATTTACATGGCAAAGCAACTACAAAACATAAGATATAGATAGATTTACTGCTCACAACTGGTGTTATCTCTTCAGAAGTTTTTTATGTCTACTGTAACAAGTCAGTCTTCAAGAAAAATCAAACCAATGATATTCTTCCCAACTTAGTTAGAAAACACTGATTACGATTACAGACTTTGCCACAGTTTTTGTTTCTCAGTCTCAGATAAAAAAAAAAGAAGGTCAGAAGGCAAATCTTTTCCTTTCCTTCTCTGCTGAAGCTACAAAAACACAATGCTAAACTGCTTATGAAAAATGCAATTAGTTGGTCTCTGGTCTGCTGGGAATTAGAATTATCAGGGTTCAGTTGATGCATTTCAGAAGGTAGCCAGGACTTAATGACTTTCCTGTGCAACTGATAGGGGTTGGCCAGTTTCAAGAAAGTACATGGGGTTTCCACTCTCTTTAACACACTTCGTTATCACTGGTGACTGGGTTTTTTGCATTGCTTTTCTTAAGGTACAAATTAGTACATTTGACTATCCTTATCAGAATATTGCATTTTCATTTTTTTAAAAAGGTTACAATACAGTTCCATTACTCACATGGAGTATTTCATAAAGAAGCCATTCATTTTAGATCACAAAAGTTGATGTGGATCACAGAACACTTAAAATTGTATTCTCAGCCTCAAATCTTCAAAGCCATTTTACTGGAACCAGATTGAAAATTGCTTTGAGGATTCTTACTGGACTTCTATAGAACTTAAAATTTTAGGAATTCCATTAGCTTAGCATATATACTAAGAAGAAATAGGGTCTTAAAGCCATCAAGTTAATGCAACACTACGCTGTTAAACTAGAAGTCCAGAATATCAGCAGCATTGCACAGTGTGAATACACATCTCTATTATATACATTGACCCTATAAAACTTCCTTCTGTGTAAAGGTAAAGCTCTAGAGAGACGTAAGGAATTGTGGAAGACCTAAGGGACAGCTGGAAAAAGTTAAAGGTATCACTGAGCAGCATCACATAATTATCATACAGATTCTGGAGAGTATGCTAAATCAAAGCAGATAAGAAATCAATGAAAACCCTGACAATTCTTTGCATATGCCCTTGGGCTCTCACATCGCTCATCCTGCACAACCAGCACTGCTATAGGTTAAAAAAAAAACAAAGACCAAATGCAGATTTGTCATGTAAAACTGAAAATAAAAGACAGCACACTTGCTTAACTGTGGTCACGCTGCCTACTAGTTAAGGACCTGTATGAAAGACTGAGAAACTCCAGAGACACTATACTCTTCCCCACCTTGCCCTTCCTTTCCTGGGTACATAAAACAGCCTTCCTCTTTGGCCACTTAGGACTGCAGGGCTAGATTACTACGTATCAGTAGGTAGGCTTGATCACCCTATTTGTTACAGAGAGGTTTTGTACTAGGTTGCACACATTATTTCTGGAGAATGGTACCTACTGGAAGATTTTATCATGCAAGATAAAGGGCTCATCTTGTACAAAATTTGGGTATGTGCCAGCAGACCTGAAGGCTCTCCTCACAGCAGTGCTCCATGGCCAAGTGTTACCACTTTCAGCCCTCAATCAATACAACTAACAAAGAAAACCTTACAAGAATGAGTTCTACTGAATGTACGTGGGTTTCATCAACACTCCACTTGCTACCCGTAAACCAGCACCTACAGGGTTAAAGCAGGATTGTGTGAGGATTCTTCTTCTCTCAAGTGCATAGTTAGAGATGTGGCCTTGGCTTGAAAATACTTCCTAAATTTTCAGAATCCTTTACAATTTGTCCTTCATTTCCTCAAAACCGTGGAAGGCTAATGTTAGAAGCAAGGCAGTTATCTGCCTTCACAAACAGACCCAACTCTGTGCCCTACCTACCACATTCCTTTCAGACAAGTGCTGATATCTCAATTAGGAAGAAAGTTGAAGAAAACACGGGTAGGATTAATCTGTGCTTAAAAAACACATACAGGCAAACCACACAACTGCTAACAGCCAACTCTGCAGTGTGAAAGGCTCCTGTGTCTGACTAGACTTGTTCTGGTTTAGATTCTAATCCCATGGAAGCCAAACTTCACTTTCTAGGAATGTTTTTGCTCATGTAGGGACTTAATGACGAAACCCTACACTTCAGTGAAGGACACAGTGGGGGGAAGGGCAGGAGCAGATCTTATCCACAGAAGGGCATGAGTTTATTTTCTATAGAAAATGAGGCCTAGCAAAATGAAAGCAGGAAACCCAGAAAGGAACAAGTCTGCAACACTCACTTGTGTTCAACTTCTGCTACCAACATTTCTTCCTGTGCTCAAAAAATGGTAAGAGATAAGGTGGTTCAATTCCACTTCATTACCTGACCCACAGTGAGAGAAACATGTACCATTTTTAAGATGCTGGGCAGTCATTCTAGTCCGTCTCTCAGACAGAAATACAGGACTTATTATGTACTTTCTCGGTGTGAAGCAAATGACATAATCACCAAAGCCGTAAATCAACACACAATATTTCAATCAATATATTCCTGGACAATCAAATAGAAGCAAACCTTTCCTTTTACAATTCCCTTGCTACTCTTGATAAACTCTAAGCCCACTCACAGTTGGATAATTTCTCATATATGAGAAAGCTTCTCACATAGAACCTCTTGAAACCAGAGTCAAAGTGAGACAAATTTGTAATTGTTTGAGGAAGTCTCACATTCACCTTTGTTCCAGCAGTTCCTGGAGAGAGAAATAAATACTCACAACAAGCATTCATGTTTCTCCATAAAGACAAGTACACAGTGAAACAAAATGTACACCCACAGGGGAATAAAGAGCAATAATTTCCCAAGAGAAATTAAGACATAAGTAAAATATGCTGCTCATGCCTAGTAAATGCCAAAGAAAACTTCATACTGGACTATGCTGTGTAGTCTACATATACAAATGGAAAGAAAAACTGCTTTAAAAAAGTCACCCCAAAAATCTTTTGTGTTTGAACATTTCAATTCAGGTACCGTGGATATAGTTCTGATCCCAATATCTTTCATATATCTGATTATACCACAAAGCATTTAACCTTCCATCTTTCTAGGAAGTTAACCCCTCTCCCACACAGAACAAATGTTCAAGGAATAGGTAATGCTAAAAGATTAATTAGCCAAAAAGTAGCTTTTCAGTACTAAAACAAAAATGTAAATTCCATCACTAAGTAATATTAAGGTGTAGAAACACCCAAAACACTGTCTTGTACATAGCTTGAATTTTAAATAGAAAATTCTAAATGAAGAAGGATCTACTAGCACTTCGGAGTATTAAAAATTAAGTGCTTTTTCTTCTAATGTTTGGGTTTGTTTTCAGAAGAAGATTTAAGACAATCATAGTTTATTATTTCATTTACAATCTGTTTCTTCTACACCTGAATATTTATCTAACTCTTGCACCATCATTTAAATGGCGGTTTTAAATCCTTTTTGATCCAATTCTAGAGTGTGTGGAAAAAAGCAAATCTTTACACCAGCAGAATGCAGATTACTTTCAAGCATTTTTACTAGTCACAACTGCATCACCTTGAAAACTGCAGAAATGATTAATACAAATATAATTTCATTAATTAAAGAAATCATCTTAATTTCCTAGGACAGCAAGAAAATGTGATCCTGGGCTAGCTGTTCCTTCTGAAGGAAGCACAATTCCATTGAAGAAGCTGCTCATAAAAGCACAGACTGCTTATGCTGCCAGAAACAGCAACAAAAAGAAAAAAACATGCAGAGCCAGATTCTACCACCACAGCTCTTAGGAGGATTCTTCTATTTTATCTGTTCGCTGCCAAGAGAAAGCATAGCCATTGAGAAAGAGCGAGTTTCTTTATACTGTGGAAACAGACTTTAAAAAAAAACCTTAATAATAAGGTAAAAATAAATTATAGCTGAAAAACTCCAAGCCAGCTGTAGACGCAAGTTTAGAGAGCACTGCTTAGAGATACTCAGCTACTGCAAGACGGCCTTAAAACTTGCCAGAACTTGCTGTGGTTGAGCTCTTTCTTCTGAAGCCTGGTAGTACCTTTTGTAAACGTAAGTAATCAGTAGAAGTACAGGAGGATCAATTTAGGGAACATTTAAACAAAAACAAACAGGACAGATACAAACCCATGAGCCCTGATGGGATGCATTTCTGGGGCCTGAGCGATCTGGCCAATGCCATGGCAAGGTCATGCTCAATCATCTTAGAAAAATTATGGCAATTAAGAGAGGTTCTTGAGGACTTGGCAAAAGCAAAAGCTACCCTCATCTTCAAGAAGGGCAGGGAGGACAATCTAGGGAGCCACAGGCTTCTCAGCCTCACCTCAGTTCAGGAAAAGTCTGCTCTAGTTGACTCTGTTTTGAGTAGTTGGTTGAATTAGAGATCTGCAGAGATGTCACTTTCAGTCTGCAAGTCTGTATACTTCAGGCTCCAAAGTAGACAGAGATATGGCCAAGACTGATTGGAAAATGTCGTAATTTAATTTTATTGCCTCTACATACCTCCACTGGCAATTCAGTGTTCCAGAACAGAAGAGCAATTCCTCAGTAAGAGACTAGAGCACCTATGTCCTCAAACCCTGATAAAAACAGATGAGGACCTTCAAGCTTGTTGGCTGCAAAAAGAGTACAGTCAAACACTAACTCAAGGAGGAAGCTCAGCTACTAGATCTTCTTGACATACAACAGCATATTGTTAGTTTCAACATAATGCTAGCATGGGCAACTGGAATTTAAATCCTTTTGCTCTGAGGCTTTTATTTATACCTCTTTTAGTAAATCCTATAGTTCCAAAAATTCTGAAAGCATGAATCGTAATAGTATAATATCAACAATACATTCACCAATAGATTATTGCTTCCATCATCTTCGTTTTAAACAGTTATGTGAGACTCCACCCAGAGTACTGCATTCAAGTCTGGAGCACAGGAAAAACATGGATCTATTTAAGAGGGTCCAGAGGAGAGCCACAGAAACGATCAGAGAGCTGGAGCTTCCCTCCTATGAGGAAAGGCTGAGAGAATTGGGGTTGTTCAGCCTGAAGAAGAGAAGGCTCCAGGGAGACCTTATTGCAGCCTTTCACTGCTTAAAGGGTCTTATAAGAAAGATAGGGACAGACTTTCTAGCAGGGCCTGTTATGATAGGACAAGGGGGAATGGCATTAAGTTGAACTAGGACAGACTCAGACTACCTATAAGGGAGAAATTTTTCTTACAATGATGGTGGTAAAACACTGGCACAGGTTGCCCAGAGAGGTGGTTGATGCCCCATCCCTGGAAATATTCAAAGTCAGGCTGGAAGGGGTCCAGAGCAACATGATCTAATCGAAAATGTCCCCGCCTATGGTAGAGGGGGTTGGACTAGATGACCTTTAAATGTCACTTCCAACTCAAACTATTCTATGACTATGTTGATGACAAAAGCAACTTCCTTATAAACTGTTAGAGAAAAGGCGAATGGAATAAGGAGGATAGAAATATATTTTACTAGCTACTACAGAAAAAATGATCTGCTCAGTAATTCTGCTGGTGACCAGCTGTTGTCTTTTGTCTTGCACACCAGTGGTAAGCTAGATCAAGTACTACCAGCACTAATCCAGTAACAAAACAACAACATATCTCATTGTAAGAACACGGAGCACTGTAAGGAACTCTCATATATGTATAACTTCTTTTCATCAGTTCCCACAATGGCTTTACTATCTTCAGTGGTAGTATTTAAATGAAATATTCTTTAGAGTAGTACACAATTTTGGGGGGGAATAGTAGTACACAAGTCAGAAGTGGGGAATCACCTGCAAGTTACTCTATCCGTGCAGTCACATTTACATAGAAAGAGGACTGTGTGCAATCTGCAACAAACTAATATCAGAGCCTTAAATAGGTGGCCTGCTTCTCCATAATGCAGGCTGTCTTAACAGCAATGAAAATCTGGGCTCCCCATGAACTGACAAGATTACACTTGTAACGTGATAACTAGACTTGATCAAAATTCTCCTTTCACCATCAAACAAGATAGTATAACTTTATCAAAAGGGGTTCTTCCTCATTAACTATAACTGATACTATACCAGTGTTTCTGGTTTCTCCTGTTTCTTTTCTTTCTTAAAAACAAACAAACAAAAGTCATCTGACCTCATAATTGCTCCTTTTATACCATCATCTGCAAATCACATTAGTGTTTTTACAGGAACAAAGAAGGAAACCAAGGAAGGTTATTTTAAAAATAGATTCACTGAGAAGTGTTTAAACACCTTCCTCCAAGTTAGTATGCTGTTTGAGAAGACTTCAGCATAGTATTCCTGCAGCTATTATACACACTTGTACACAAGTCTTCCAGAAAAGTGTCACATGACTTAAGATGTTGATGTGACAAATTTATGTATTGTAGACAGGAATTTCCCGATTCAAAATATGGGCATGAATGAGAGGTTCCTGTTTCTCTCTTTATTCTGAGAAGGGTCTTTGGAAGGGTTTACTAGCACAGCCTGCCCGGAATACAGAGCTCCAAGTTAAGTCCTGTACTACAACCCACACTATTAAAGTAAGGACATGACGGCAACACAAGCCTACTAACATGACTTCAGCTCAAGAGAGTCATTATGCTACCTGTTTCTGAATGCAAGTTGCTGTATGTTGTGCGCTTTCATATCTCAGTTCTGAAAACAGGTGTGCTGGAAAACAAACCCTTCCTGCTGAGAAAAGATCCACTAAAATCGGAGCAATAACTGCTATGCCACTGTAGATTTCTCTGACTAAAAGCCCATGCGCATAAATGAAACCTGGGCTTGCATTTTCAGCAAACACTGCTGTTGAGCACAGTAAGGATAAAGACTTCCAATGCCATGCAGATCCTGACAATAATTATCCACTTCAGATAAATACAGATATGTGTGTTAAACAACCGTGTGCATGGACAGGTAGTCCACATGGGAAATGCATATAAGAAAAAAGAAAAATAACAATTAAACAAAAACCAACAATTTTTCCCACCATTTACTTGTTTAAGGTAGAGGTCACAAAATCATGTAGGGTGAAGAGACCTACTTTGCCATGAAATTAATTTTGTTGAGTTTGGATACTGGCATAGATTGGAACCTTTTCCTTAAATGTCTGTTCAAACACAGCCAACTCAAGCCTTTCCTTCAAGGCAGTACTTGAAGCTGTTCACACCTATTCCAGGCTTTGCTACAGTTCAGTCTGTGTAACACAATCACAGCAGCACTTCTTCACATATATAGAATATAAACAAGAGTATTTCTTTGATCAGCACAATTTAGTCCTGTTTGTTTCTGCTTTAGAGCTTCTTGGAGTGAAGACCCTCACTTTGGTCAATATGCAGACCTTAATTTCTTGAGAGGAACGGCCGGGCTCCCTGATGAACTCTTTCTGCACGAACAGACTACAGATAAAGACACCACAGTGGCAAGTATGCAAGAGGTACAATCTAGGATAACAGGAACTTCTTTTATCACCTACATCATAACATCAAGATGATTATAGCACCTTCTCTATGCTTCAGCTCCTCCAAGGAGGTCTTGCATAAAACTGTCCTTAATGTGATGTCTATGCTAGAAGGCACACAGGTAGACTTGGAACTAAAGTGAGGGGTATGATCAGACAGAACTAATAGCTTTTCCCCATGCTCAGCTGCAAGAACGCTGCTAGAACTCAACCTAAATGCTACTTGAGCACCAAAGTCCCCCAGCATGTCAATCCTATCACAAGTTGTACATCTATATACCTAGAAAGCATTGTGTGTTTCTTTTCCTTATGAAGGAGAAACAGGTTCTACTAGCAGCCCCACACCCATTTTTTCAACTTTTGAATGTTTCCACTCCTTCATGTAATAGTTGCCCTAATTCAGCAAAGCATATGTACTGTATTAAAAAAATACAGGCATAGCTCACTACAAAACAAAGAGCAGAAATAAACCACTTATGCATTTCAGCCTCCAAATGTCATCCACTGCCTTCTGCCAATCACTCTCCTAACACAAACAAGACCCACAAAGATGCAAACTAATTCCTAGTTAGGAAGTGTTCACAGGAGTGAGGAATCCAGAAGTAGCCAAAGGATGAAAATGCCAGAAAACAAAGTTCACTGAAGAGACATTTTGGGGTTTGCAACTCAGACTTAAAGCCCAGCAATTCTGAACACATCATGACGTTTTTCCACAAGGAAAGTTACAGTATCAACTTCAGCTTAGACTCTATGAAGTCCAGTTTGGTAGAAGGACTTTCTTCCAAGAAAAAAAATGAGAGTTTCAGTTTAAGAAAGTTACCAAAGCAATTTCATTTCCTTCCTTGCCTGTAGGGAATGGGTAAAAGAAAGACCAGAATGTGCAAGTCTTGGACTCCTGTTACCTTATCTGAGTGGGATCTGCTGGAAGCTTCCTATGTCATGCATCGCCAGCACCAAAGTTCATCCAGGCCTCTGACTAGAATCCAGTTAGTTTTATTTATGTTTTTAATGTGCAAAAGAAAGAGCACCCAGCTAATCTTGTACCAGGCTGAAGCAACTATCCAGGTCAAAGATGACCGCCTACAGTGCAGTTTGTTAGCTTATGTCTATTAATAAAATAATAAAACAAAATACCCTACCTTCCTCCAGAAGCACTTTATGAAAGAGTAACATTCTATGAAATAACATGCATGTGAGACAGTAAGTTACTTTCTGGAAAGCTACAGATAACATTAGCAACCTTTTAAAGCTGAAATCCCCCACAAATATGTTACTTTGTGTGGGTGTGTATAAACACATATGCCTGTGTACACACACACAGAGGCAGTTCACTTATTAAGAAGAAAATACTGACTTATGAGAAACTGAAAGCAGCACAGCAGCTCAGTTAAGTGCCGTGTCTGACCCTCCTCCCATCCTGCCATGTGATCTGGTCAACAACAAGCAACATACGCACTGGGCTTAGAGTAGATTTACTTTTTGGAGAAAGCTGAGTAAATACACACACACACACACTCACACACACACACACACTCACAATCCTTTTGCATTGCTGAGCGGAAAGTTACATTAAAAAAAAGTGTAATAAGCAGCATTTATGAAGGTTACTTCTGGTTAGCAGCAGTTGACAGCTGTCCGAGTGCACATTCACTTTCAAAAACCAACATTGCTTAAAGTATTGACATTTTGAATGTTGCTATATTTCCTGTCCCAATCTTGCTGTTAAGAGGCAACCCTCAGCTCCCTGAATGCAGCAGAGTGAAACCCAGCTAAAGTGCAAGAACCAACCCAGGCTGAGCAGCAGAAAGCAGAACAGAATTGTACAAAACAGGCACAACAAAGTGCCACTGAGCAGCACCATAATATTTACAATGGCCTTGTGTTACAGTTCAGTTGCAGCTATTAAGCATTGGGAAGCAGTATGAGGGAAGACTAGCCAAACTAGAGCAGACATCTACAAGAGCAGCAAGATATGCTATCTCAACAGATCACCTGGAAAAGGATCAGAACATTAAGAAAAACTTAAGTAAGAGCTATGTGCTAAACTTCATGTATAACACATCAGATAGTGATGTGTAAATGTAACCCAGACATCAAAACAAACTGAAGAAAAGTCTGTACAGTCTAGGAGTCAATGAGCACCCAACTTGATGAGACTCTTCCACTTGGGTCTGGGAGAAAAAAAACTATGTGTCAGAACTAAAAACTGTCCTTGCTGAAGATGCAGCACACAGAGAAGATACCTGGGGAAGTGTGTGTGTGTGTGTCGGGGGGGGGGGGGGGGGGAATTGAATATCACAGTTTCATAATTAACTCAGTAAAAGCTAATTTAGTATTTTTTCCAATTACCTTTACCCTCATTAAAATATCAATTATGATTCAACACTCTAAGCAAAATCACTCACCCACCACTAACACTGTTTCTTGACTGCAAGACCATGATGTTACACTGTTTTTGACACCTGGCACAAGGACTGTGTGTGAAGCTAATCTACCAACACTTTGTAAGGAAATAAATCCTAACACACACCAAAGTCTTTGGGTCTTGAATAACACAACGTTTAGATTTAAAAGATTTTCGTACACAATGTTTGATGTGTCAGAACACTTGCCATCACTGAATTAGCAGAGATCCAGTTTAAAACCAAAGGCAGCACTCATAAGGAGTTACTGTGTCCACAGCACCCTCAAGAAAGAGGACATAAGTATGAAATTTTAGGACTATAAAGCAGACCTTAACGATTTCCCCCTGCTGAAGGGAGGGATTTCAGAAAGTAACCTTTAACCTTCTCCTGAAAGAACACAGATTGACCTATTTCACCACAGTGCTACATGCTGGCAATTCCTAGAAAGCTTCAGCTACTGTACACCAGCTCACACATCACAATTAAAGCCCGCTTTGTGAAGCATGTTGCCTGTGTTTTGTGGCAACTATATCCTATGACATAGGCAGGTTTCATCAGTGGCATTTACATTAGCATGACAGTGGGATCCACACAGGAATTCTCCCTTTGGTTTGTGAACAGAAAATGCCACAAATCAAAGTTTGAGAAGAAAAGTTTTCAAACCCACAACCGAGTTGGTTATTCCCAAAGAGTTTCCATCTAAATCTTTACAAATATTTAGATCCAAAAAGAAAGAAAATAATCAGTTAGATTCAGGAAGGTTTCCTTGCCTAAGCTGCCATTTCATCCATTTCTCGCTTGCCACCTTCTGTTCTCTGCAACACCAAGTTCCTGTGTCAGATCAAGTTTTTCACGATACATTTTAGCTGATCAACCAGAGCTGCTTCACACTATCACCAGCCCTCTCTAGACCAGGTTCTGGAAGGAAAAAGTACAGGAGATACCCAAAAAAGATTTATCAGCTGCAGCAATCTGGACAGTTGATTAATTAAAAAGACATCTCTTCTTAAGGCCTGAACTTTGGTATTGTCAAAATGTTGTACTATTATTTAGCTGGTTTTGAATTTGACTGGTTCTTAGGTCTCTATGTCACTTGGGAAGAAAACAAGTGTTGACAAGTTCTGGTTATTTTGCAAAGCAGCCATTCCACCTCAATGCTGCATCTTCCTTTTGTACGCAAGAGCATAGATTCTTCCTCCAGCTCATGTCACAAAGCCTATTTCTTTATCAAACAGAAGCCTGTAATTTTAACGTCCTTCCCTTGTGGATGCAGAATTGCCGCAGGTGGCAAGACAGATAGCATTCAGTCTCCTGTTCCCAAAGACAGAGGGTAGACATTCAAAACCCACCTGGATGCATTCGTGTGCAACCTGCTTTAGGTGGCCCTACCTTCGCAGTGGGGATGGACTAGATGATATCCAAAGGACCCTTCCAACCCTAAGGATTCTACAATTCTGCATTTCGCACTCCAGCAGCAGGCTCTATAGCCTGTGTTAGTCTGCACACAACTGTTATAGAAACATTGTGCACCAAAGTGCAAACAGCAACTGCCCGGGTGTCAAATCAACTCAGCAGTAAAGGGCAATATACTTCAATTCAACCTCCTTGTCTGTGATGATGAAGAGTGTTTTATCTGGTTAACTGCAGCTGTCTTCGGTAATGCATTCTAACAAATGGTCCTTGAACAACAACAACAAAAATAAGAAAATCAATGGGGGGTTTGCCAGTTTCTACAGCAGGTACTCCTTCTCCTTCCACTATCAGCCATGCAGTAGACATGCCCCCTTTTATTTAAAAATGAAGCCAGGAAATAAACAAATTACAAAAGTGAATGATTTTTATCCTAAGGCAGCGATAAGCACTCTTGCTTAGGTAACTAGTGATACATTTCCATTGTGTAGGCAAAAGCCTTATAAGAACTACCCCATGACCAAGTGTATTTCTTGCTCCAGTGATCTATTAGCTTCAGTCATGCTATTCAAATACAACTGCTGGAACACATTCAGAAAGGCTAACTCTGAGCTTTACCACTTCAGTCAGAATCTACTGTACAATATGATAAGCCTGAAATCTCAAGCTTCATATTTTTCTAATTAAACAAGCTTTCAGAAATTATCTCCCTTATAGAAACATTTTAAAAAGCCAAATGAAGCATAGTAAAAATTTGTATTGCACAATTCACTTTCTAAAAGAGGTAAAATCCTGTAGACAAAATTGGGTATGTTATGATTGCATTTTAAGTGACTGTGTGTTCATATCCCATCTGCATGACATGATTTTTCTGAGAAGCAATTTTATTCACATTGAAACTTCATTCCAAACAAGTTTCAGTCTGGTTTAGAAAATTAAATTTATGGAAAACGTATCAAGGGTGTCAGGAATTACCCATCAGACTCTGTAAACAAATTAATTCAGACTCACCAAACATCTAGCTCTCCTGTCCCTCTCAACAGGACAGCTGTATCCTCCAATGAAACTTATTCAATAAAGCCTTACAGAAGCAAGCGGATAAATTAAAGCTGTACAATGCGGTTCATGTGATTAGTTACAAACACTTAAGCAGCTACCTGAGATTGCTACACACACAGTGTCAATTTCAAAGAACTGCCTAGCACTGGTAAGTGTAATAGTGTATCAATCCACACAACAATTTCCTAGTAACTAAGGTTATCTAGTGTTTTAGAAGAGGTATCTTGCCCTAATGTATCTCTTCAGCCTTGAAATGACAATCAATTCTGGCAAACTCCTGATGTTCCAAAGCATCACAAGAGATGCAAAGACTGCATGAAAAACACCATCCATCTTATAAAGTAATTCACAGTTGTCCAAAATCTCACCCAAGATATTAGCAAGCAGCAAATGAGAAGACAGCATCCAAGAAACTCAGCTAACAGTGTGCCATAGAACAACACGAGCCTGCAGAGCCCACCAAGCTGAAAACAATGTACCACACACATAACCACAGATGACTCTGCATGAACTTCAGCCCACTCAGGTTGCTCTTAAAGCACACAGCAGTTGGGCGCTTCCTCAGAGCACTACCTTTCCACCCGGGATCACAATCACGTCCATAAAAACCAATTTTTTATGGCAATCAAACAGCTCAGTTGTCGAAGGCACCAAAAGCTTATGAAAAGCTTATGAAAAAAAGGGCTCCCTTTATCAGCTTTAGATAGCTTTGTTCTCTGCATCACCCAGAAAGAAGAGCTTCTCTAAGTTTCACAGCAAATGGTGACACACAGAAGCTACCAGGAAAACTGGATCCATGAAAGCACTAATGATGCATGGGACAAGTTACCTAAACTGAAAGATCAGAGTCTGGGCTTTTTTCATTTATTTTTATTTTCTTTTAAACAAACATTCTACCTATTTTTCAACCCTGGTAATGGTCTGTACTGCAAAGATTTGTCACATGTAGTCTGCCTTTCCACAGTCCAACCTCCCTCTGAACAGGGAAAAGAATTAATTAAGAAAATTGTATTTCAGCATCCTCTTCCTCACAGTTCCTATCAGGTAGATCTGAAACAGTAAAGCTCTCCTCCACTTCACTGAGGACTGCCAAAGACTCAGTGTCCATCACATTCCTACCCCAAAATTGGACATTAATTAAAGCAAACATTCCTCTTGACTCACAGGAAAGCCTAGGGACGCAGCCGTGCCTTTCTACCATTGAGCAAAACACCCCTCAGTTCTGCAAGTCACCAGAATTATAGATGCCAACCCTTTCAACTCGGGGGACAAATGAGGATTTCCCCTTTCAAGAGAAATCCAAAGAAGCTTTGACTTCAACTTCCAGGTTCACCACAAGTACACAGAAGTCATTCTAGCAATGGCATCAAGCGAGCAAAACCCACAACAGTGAAAATAGCTTAAACCTTCTGACTTCTTCACCTCTTCTGAGAGCAGAGTTGATTCAGCAATAAAAGAAAGGAACTGCAGAATCCATTGAAGAAGCAGTGGTTTTCCCCTTCTCTTCACCACCTTCGTGCATATTTGGAATGTGAGGGAGATGTGTTCTTTGGCAGTTGCCTTCTGGCCTCCCAAAGAACCAAGCAGAATAGAATAGCAGAATAGGACCATCTCCCTCGCTCCACCCGCAAACTCTCAACAACAACAACAAAACCCAGGGAGATGTGTTGATCCTATAGTTTTGCACAATAGTATGAGGGGAAGACATTTATCCCATAGAGTTGCCTGAACACAATGAGAACAACAACTAAAAGTTAAAGAAAGCTTAAATCAGTCTGGCAGGAAGACAAACTTGACATACTGTCCATTGGTTTGCCTGACACCAGCTGACTGTTCCAGTAGTCCTTCACACCAGCAGCAAAGCAGCTGAAATTCGTTCCCGATGCAACTCCAGCGAGACTAATGGGTTTCCACAAGAATGAACTGGGCCCTGTTACATCTAAACCCAAACCCACTAAAGTTTCACTGAAGTGAAATTGCAGGAGTACAATCTATGGATAACAGCTGGAGAACATTAACTCTCCCCCTTCCTCCTTCCCGGGGTTAACTTTTTTCTTTCTCTTCAGACAGGAAGCAGTCATATACCCTACTGCATAATATAAGGACTCTGTGATATAAAGACAAGCAGAAAAGGATTACAAAGAGCGCCCTAAAGAGTTTTTCTCTTTAGCAGAGTTACGCTGCCGCCCCCCCCCGAGCTGCCTCATTTTAAGCCACGCCGCTATCCCTACACCGTGGTTTGAAACAGCAGTTACGTCCCACTTTTTAAAATGAATAGAGTTAAGAGTATTCGAAGGGTGTCAGCGGAGTGGGAGCCTAAGGGCTGTGTCCTACATCCAGGCTGCGGAGACCCGGAAGGAAGGGGAGAGTTGTCCGGGCGGGTTGTCCGGCGGGGTCCCGAGCTGAGGCGCCTCTCGCCAGGACACACATCCCCACCCCCACACCCCACACCGCCCCCCCAACCTGAGCGATCCCGCTGCTACCCCAGCACTCCTCTTTCTCCCTTCTCAGACTCACCCTCGCTGCCGTACTGCTTGCCATTGTTCGCGCCCATCCTGCCGGCTTCATGCTCTCCGCCGCCGCCTCCCCACGCCGCCGTGCAGCATCTCGACCGCGGGGCGCCGAGAGACCGCGGGTGATGGAGAGGAGCCGGGGAGGGTAGTAGGGAAAAGAGGGGCTGGGGGAGCCTGCAAGAGTTTTCACGGCGACATGTCCAAAGCAGCAGCCTTGTAACTTCCTCCGCTTCTTCTCGGGTGGCCGACACCCTCCCTTTCCGCCCCCAAAATGAAAAAAAAAAAAAAAATCAAGTAAAAAAAAAAAAAGAAAAAAAGAAAAGCGGGAGGGATGGGGAAGGAATCAAAAATGCAGTTTCCAGCCGCGGGTCAGGGCAGGGAAGGCGGCTCCAGTTATAATCCACAAGCAGGACGGCCCCCGGGCGCAGGCTCCACCGCCCTGCGGCCGGTGCTGGGGCTCCTCCGACGCTTCACGGCCGCTCCGCACTCCGCCTTCCTTCTCCTCCTCGCAGCCCCTCTGCCGCCTCCCACGGGAGGCAGCCGCCAGCCACTTGTTGCCCGGGTAGAGAAGGGGAGAACTGCCGCCGCAGACTTTTGTTAGCGACAGGCGCCTCCTCCCGGCGCCCAGCGCCGGAGCGATGGAGGGAGGAGGGATGAAGACTAGAGCTGAGAGCCGGCCCCGGCCGTTAAAGACACAGCGCCCTGGAGGCTTCTCTTCTAACTCCCGCGGTGAAGCGCCGGCGCTGCCCCAGCGGAGCAGCCCGGGGACCGGCATGGTCCTTCCGCCCTTCCCCTTGCAGGGGTCTGCCCCAGGCCCTGCTTAGCACTCCCCGGCCGCGCCCTGCCGAGGGCTTGCCGGACCACCCCTAGGCTGCATTTCGCCGGGCAGCCCCGTCCGACCTGCAGCCTGTCCCTGTGAAGGGGACAGAGCCGTCCGGGGCCGGACTGGGGGCTGTCTGCCCTGGTGGCACCCTCGCGGGCCCCTCCAGCCCTGTGCAGCTCACAGAAGCTGCCAGAAAGCTGCCCAGTGAGCAGGTGAATACCGAAAATGCCAGTCCTGAGAGGATGATGCCCCAAAAGGACTAACACTAAACCAACAAAAATAACTATGAAGTTTGCTCAAGACAACTATGACTCAGATTAAATGGTAATCAGGACTTACCAAAGGTTTTCTGGAACAGAGTCATATTGAAAAGTAAAAAAAGAAGGATGAATGCTTGCAATAGGTGAAGAGACACCCTGGAGCAGGCGCAGAACAGAAGGCCAACCTGGTTTGACACCACTAACAGTCGTCCTGCTGGCACTTTGCTGTGGCCTCGGCCTGATTGTACTGTGGCATTTCACGACACAGACTCAGGTTGATGCAGAAACTCAAATCCCACTTTATTACCACCAAGCCCTTTTTATCCCCTTGTTCGGTACTTTCCCAACCTGCACATACCTACAACGTTCAACCTCACTGGCCCCTGTAAAACCCTCCAGGTAAATAGTCCAATCACAATGTTGCAGACCCTCTCACAACCCCCATATCCCCTGGCCTTCAACCCGAAGCTCATTGCCCCGGGGCTTGGCAAAGTACCAAGGCCTCAGAGCTCATTCCCAAGCTGTTCACCTTCACTCCCCACATCTCCCCCTTCTTTGTTTTGTGTATTCACTATCAACACCTGCTTAAGGACTTGATTAATAAAAAACTGTGTAAACTAATAAAAACTAACAAAACAAACATTCTTAATACAATTTTTTCACTTGTGATCCTTAGCCTAGCAAATAAACAGTTAAAGAACAGTTAACATTCTGCACTAACAATTGGTTTCAAACTATAAAATACAGATACATATCCATTTTTACAGATCTTAACAAATCAATTTCTTGTGGCTGTGTTGTTATACCCCCCAGCCATCCCACGTGTCCACAGGATTTGAGGCTGCCATTGCTTCCCAACACCAGTATGAAAGGGCCGGTAGGTGTGGCAACCAACAGACACAGGGAGTCTTGCCTGTTGTGTCGACTACAGATGTTCTCTTTTGGCTGGGCAGGAAACCACGGTAGGGTCAGTCCTCTTGTGATGAAGAGAAAGAAGACAAGGCAGGACGAACCCGTCATGCAGGGACCCAATGAGGTCTTTTATCTGTGGAAACACAAGCATACCCTTGTCCCTAGGTTATTAAAGGGAACGAGCCTCCCCATTCATGAGTTTCAAGATTACGTACTTTAACATGAGCTTCCCCCTGTTCAAAATTCTTAGAACCCCTGAAATGGCTCTGTATAGGAGGTCCATCCTCTGTCCAGCAATTTAAAAATTCAAAACATAACAAACTTTTGCTATACGTTCTTGTGGGGTTAACCCTGGACCCCCCCTTCTTTTGTTTCTGCAATATAGTTTTAAGGGTGCTACGTGTGCATTCAATGATTGCTTGACCTTTGGGAGAATGTGGAATACCTGTGACGTTGAATTCCCCACTGTTGAAGAAATGCTTGTATTTTGTATGCCATATAACCTGGGCCTTTATCCGTTTTTATGGTTTTTGGAACTCCCAGAGTAGAAAAAGCTGTAATAAAATGTCAACAAACATCTTTGGCCTTTTCACCTGAATGTACCGATGCATAAACACAAGATGAAAAAGTGTCAACAGAAACAGTGAATGTTTTGTTCGGATATTTTCCATCTTAAATATTTCCAGGATGGAGCTTCTTGAATTTTTCCTTCTGCAATTTGGAATCCTGTTGTTGAGACTGTTTGGATCGCTTGCCATTTCACTTTTTGGGCTGCTTGTTCCGATTCTGCAGCAATTGAAATGTCATTCATATGATGATAGATTAAAACACCCTCAAAGCACTCTCTTATAGGGCTCAAAACTGCCGCTATGAATTGCTGACATAGCATAGGGCTGTTTTTCATGCCTTCTGGCAACACTTCCCAATAGTATCTTTTATGCGGCTCTGCGGCATTGATCGAAGGCACAAAAAAGGCAAATCTTGGTGCATCTTGTGGAGCAAGAGGTATCATGAAAAAACACTCTTTTAAATCAATGACTATGAGAGTCCATGTTTGTGGTAACATCGTTAGCGAGGAAAGCCCAGATTGCAAAGCTCCCATATCCTCGATGACCTCGTTTATCTTTCTTAGGTCCTGTGAAAGCCTCCAAGCATTATTTTTCTTCTGAATCACAAAGGCAGGCGTGTTCCATGGGCTGGTCGCGGGGACTATGTGACCAGCTTTCAGCTGTTCATCCACCGATTTGTGTAATTGCAGCAGTTTTTCTTTTGAGAGGGGCTACTGAACTACCCACACCAGCTGATCTGATTTCCAGGTTAAAGGCGCGACCTGCTGCAAAATAGTGGCCCCTAGGAAAAAATCCCTACTTAAATGTACTCCCCATTGGCTTAAACAGTCTCTGCCCCATAGGGTAGGAGATCCAGATAACACAAAAGGCCTAATTGGCAGATCTCCCTTCTGGTCCAAAAACAGCAACAAGCTCTCTGCTCTCCTTTGGAGACATTCAACCACCAATTCCCACTAATGAGGCATGAGCATCCATTAAAGCCCAATGATCCGGCCATTGTGATGCAGAAATGACTGTAACATCTGCTCCACTATCAACAATTCCTTGCAAAATAATGTTTGTCCCCCCTGATTTTAAACTACAGGACAACTGGGATCGGTCCATAGTTAATTGTTGAATCCAACAAATTTCAGGTATCCCTATAGTGTCAAAACATCCTGAGTCCTGCACAATGTGGATAGCATCCGGTAACTGGGGTGAAAAATATATTAACTGTGTGATTCGTCTTCCTGCTGGTATAGTACATGGTGGCATTGGAGTCCATGTCGTTAATTTCTCCTTCAAAGTCAGCATCTATGACCCCTGGCAGCACAAAAAGACCCCTTATTGCTGTAGAGGATGGTCCAATTAACAATGCTGCCCTTACATGCCTGAATGGGCCATATGTGCCTGTTGGAATAAGCACAACTAATGTGTCTTTGAATTATTGTCTCTCCCGAGGTGGCCAGGTCCATTCCAGTGCCACTGCTTGTGCTGCTGCGTAAACTGCAGCAATTCCCTGAGGGAGCCATTTGGAGGGGGAATTTGTTGGCCTGACGTGGCCCCTCTGCGCTCTGCTTGGGGTTTCCTGCTAAAATTAAAGGCTGGCCACCCCAGTCAGATTTCGATCAGCGTTGACTTACATAATGACGCCCTTTACGACAGCGCGAGAAAATTCCAGGTACTCCATTTTTATTATTTGCTTTTATTTTCGGACAGCCTTTTTTCAAATGGCCGTACTGACCTCACGAAAAGCACTGCTGTGACTTAACCGACACTGCATCAAATGCTTCCGCAATCAGAGGCAGATCGTGTTTAGACCCGACATTCATACAAGCATTTAACATATCATCTATGTTCAGATCTCGTAATGTCCGCAATACTTTCTGACAGTGTCAGCATTCTCAATAGCAAGTTTCTTGAAAATATATTCATGTGCTTTCTCATTATCAATCTGTTTCTCTAAGCCTCATTAAGTCTGCCTAAAAACTTCATAAATGGCTCGTTTGCCTATTGTTTGATTCGGACAAAAGGCTGTCTTTGTTTAACAGAGTCAGGGACAGTTTTCAAAACCTGCAGTGCCAATTGTTTAACTTGCTGCAAGCCCACCTGGCAAATCCTAGCTTGCGCAGCACTGGTGACAAAATCAGCTTGACCCAGTAATACATTGGCAGTAACCACTCGCAGCAGGTCACAGACCCTCAATGCTAAGTTTTCAGCAGCCTGGGCGCCTGTGAGCTGCCTCATTTTCTATTCCCACATAGTATATTGCATGTCTGTCGTTGTCAAATGAAACAAAGTTTTGAAATCATTTGGGATAAATACATGAGTATCACAGACAGACTGTATCAAAAGAGTTGTATATGGGGCCCCGAGTCCATGGTCCGTCACTGTTCGCCTGATATCTTTGATACATGAGAGACCTTCCCACCATGGGTCTTGATTCAGCAGATACATCACCAGGAAAGCACTCAATACATCTGCATCCCCCGCCCGTCTCGCTTCTCCCTTTACTTCTGCCCATTTGTCATAAGGATCTGGGGGATATAAACCAGGCTCCTTTTCCAGATCCACAGGCCCCAGGTCAAAAGGACCACCTAGGTCATCATCAGAATTATCGGGTGGCAGAACCACAGGAGCAACAACAGCAGGCTGATTTTTGATCTCACGGCAGAGTCTGACAAAGAGGGCGGTGGTGAGGGAGCCGAAGGTGCCACTTCTGCTCCTTGTGCTTGTGAGCCCGAATGAAGTTTCAAAGTTTCAGAAATGGTTCACCAAGAGCTCAATAAAGTGGCAGCAACTTTATCATTTTTTGTAGCACAGTCCCACAAATTAACACCAATTTTGTCCCAAATCTCCAGGGTATAAATATTAGTGGAATTAGTAGATGGATCAACTTTTGATGCCCAGAGAAGGATACATTTCAATTCTTCCTTATCAGCTTTTTTCCCATACTGATTAAGAATCATAGCAAAAACTTCTAGAACATTTCCCTGCTCTTTTGTTAAAGCAGACCCCATAATTCTCAGCTATTTACTCACGTCCTGCGACAGGCAATCCATACAGTTTGAATTCGCTAACTTTCAGCGTACACCTTTGCTTACATTCAGCAACCAGTTCGGCTGATCCACGCCACCGAATTGACAACTAGCCGCTTTTCATACTCCCCGTGGTGGAATCCATTTGTAGCATTTCACGACATGGACTCAAGTTGATGAGGAGACTCAAATCCCAATTTATTACCACCAAGCCCTTTTTATCCCCTTGTTTGGTACTTTCCCAACCTGCACATACCTACAACGTTCAATCTCACTGGCCACTGTGAAACTCTCCAGGTAAATAGTCCAATCACAATGTTGCAGACCCTCTCACAACCCCACATCCTCTGGCCTTCAACCCGCAGCTCATCCCCCCGGGGCTTGGCAAAGCACCAAGGCCTCAGAGCTCATTCCCAAACTGTTCGCCTTCACTCCCCACATTGTACTGGCTCTGTGTATGGCAGCGGGCTGGAATTCGACAAATGGGATCCACACCCCAGGTGCAAGGGGGTACTTGTAGCACATACATTAGTACAGGGAGCAGCACAAGTGCACGTAACTACACCTGAAATATGGAGGTGTGTGTGAATAGAGGGGCCCGCTCCTCTAGAAAAGGGGTATGTGCTTGTAACCCACACAGCCTGGGGAGTGGCATGTCCACGGTGTGCTAATGTGAGACTAGGACTCTTCAGGATTAGTTATAGAAAGCTCTTCAAAAGTTTATCGCTGTTTACTAACAATTTGCAAGCATCTACTATTGTGGTTCGTGTGTTGTATTGCTGATACTGCTCCTCAGCACACAGCTCACTGATTGCCAGTTCATTACATGTCCTTATTAAAAAGACAAAACCGCTTTAATCCTGATTTGATTTAAACCAGGAGTTGAGCAGTTTTCCCTGCACCATACTATGATCTTATGTGTGAAAATCCTGTCTTCCTGAATATATCACAACACACACAAGACAATTACTGCATGTGCAGATAATTCTGAGCAAATTACATCTTTGTCAACATATTCAAATGGCATATAAAACTGCAGAGGCAAAAGCATCAGCACTGACAGCACTACAAGGAAAGTTTCCAAAACCCGAGGTTTTGGGTATGGGAGGTGAACTCAAAACAAAACAAAAAAAAGTATGCATTTTAATTAGGAACTGGGCTAATTACCTGAAGCTGAAATTAGTGCCAGCAGCACAGCTAACTGACAAGTAATTGGGCAATGTTAATCAGGCTCTAATCCCATCAGCTACTGGTCACTAACACTTCTCCTTGTGGAAAAGTTTTGCTTCTGATTCAAGGTGACACACACTCTTTAGTTCTCAGAAATCTGTGAAGGTCTGATTGCCTTCTGGGGTCAGACTCACCAATTGACCACCCTAGGTTTTTTGAAGGAAAATGTGAATTAGTCTAAAATTATCATTTTCTGTAATCAAAGGTTAATTTCTAACCACTGATATAAAACAATCTTTCTACTGTGCCAAGGCAGGCAGGCTTTGAGACAAGTGTCTGCTTTTAACATCCTCAGTTTTCTCTTGGGGAGTTACCTGTTCGGGGGGCAGGGAAGAAGGAATCTTCGGTAAAACAGTAAAAGGTTACAGTGCAAGGTTAATGTTTGCCGCACAAAGGGAACAACAGACTGCTAACAAAGACATACAACCAAGCACTTTTTTTCCTGCCATTTGGTTTTACAGGGTTTGTAAAGCTCACCCCAGACACTTGCTAGGAACTAACCTGTGGAGAACAGGATGTTAAGGAATAACCCTAGGGCTCTCTATGGCACAGCAGCCTACTTAACCTGGGGAAGGACATCCGTGCTAGCATGGCCAGCCATGCTATCCTCCTCCCTACCAGTACTGCGGTACAGTGCTAGTCCCCAGCTGTAGGAGAGCACACGCAGGCTGAAGCCAACATGTGTCCCTGCTCCGTGTGCAGCCCAGCTGCTCTTAATCTTAGCCTGAACTACAGTGATGGGAGTAGCCACTGCAAACGACTCCCTTGGCATCCTCTCAGCTCCTCCTGCCACGTTGTGTGCTGTGCATCCCATGGCAGTCAACCACCTCGAAGTTTTCCTCTGTGAGTCAGAGGGTCAGGAAGGCCAGCAGTCTGACTTCTTACTCATATAGTTCTGCATATTTATTGCAGCAACTTTTTTTGCATATCAGAGAGAAATTCCTCAGGCTGACTGGAAACATCATCTCACATAGACCCAAGTGCTTAGTTATATGCAAATAACTTTAGGGGATTCAGAAGGAACAGAGCCTCCATGAGAAGGAATACAGCAGTTTCCCTGCAAACTCAAAATATGATGCACCAAAACTAGAATGACTCCCTTTGCCAAACAGTATTTGCTCATAAAGAACAGCATAGGCTGGTGTGTTGTGAGACAGGAAGTTCAGCTGTCAAGGGAACCCTGTGAAGAATAAAGACACTGGACAAATAAGTTACCACTCTGTCAAGGTTATGGCGTAAATCCCAGGAATATTCTGACATGACCAGAACAAAAAGGAAAGAAGAAAACCCCCACCCCTCTCCTAAAAAATCCTAGAAATGCAAAAAATCCTAGAGAGTAAAGAACATCTTGTATAGGAGATCTGAATTCACCTTTTAGATGAAGGACTGGATATTTCTGCTGCACATCCCATTACACTCTTACTAGAGGAGAATGACATGAAGGGCACACAGAGAAGCAGTGAAGTACCAAACTCATTTTGGTACAAAGACACAAAACTCTCCACAGAAATGTATTCATCACAGATATACTACTGACAGTTGGTAAGGGTTCTGTACAAGGCATTTAGGACAGCCAGTCCTGGAGCTTCATATGTCTAAAGAGAAGCTGGGAAATGTTAGTTCAAAGAGGACATACATGTTTCAGCTAAGGCTGAGTCATTTTATAGCACTTCAGTATTTACCAAATGCTTGGTTCATTGTGGGATTCACTGTGGGAGTCTGGGAGGGCTATTATCCCCGGCCATATGGTTTGGGACTTAGAATTGTAGAATCATAGAATAGTTAGGTTGGAAAGGACCTTAAGATCATCTAGTTCCAACCTCCCCGCCATGGGCAGGGACACCTCACACTAAACTATCTCACCCAAGGCTTCATCCAACCTGGTCTTAAACACTGCCAGGGATGCAGCATTCATAACCTCCCTGGGCAACCCATTCCAGTGCCTCACCACCCTAACAGGAAAGAACTTTCTCCTTATATCCAATCTAAACTTCCCCTGTTTAAGTTTCAAACCGTTACCCCTTGTCCTATCACTACAGTCCCTAATGAAGAGTCCATCCCCAGCATTCTTATAGGCCCCTTTGAGATACTGGAAGGCTGCTATGAGGTCTCCACTCAGCCTTCTCTTCTCCAGGCTGAACAGCCCCAACTTCCTCAGCCTGTCTTCATACGGGAGGTGCTCCAGTCCCCTGATCATCCTCGTGGCCCTCCTCTGGACTTGTTCCAGCAGTTCCATGTCCTTTTTATGTTGAGGACACCAGAACTGCACACAATACTCCAGGTGAGGTCTCACGAGAGCAGAGTAAAGGGGCAGGATCACCTCTTTCGACCTGCTGGTCACGCTCCTTTTGATGCAGCCCAGGATATGGTTGGCTTTCTGGGCTGCAAGCGCACACTGCTGGCTCATGACTTACTACCATCATGGTGCCTGTGGATGAGACTTAAGAAGATATTTTCTCTTAACAGTTTCAGAGATATTTTGCTCATTCTTGGCAAAGCTAGGCTTTTTTCAGTGATATCCAGTGATAGGACAAGGGGCAATGGGTGTAAACTGGAACATAGGAAGTTCCACGTTAACATCAGGAAGAACTTCTTTACTGTAAGAGTGACAGAGCACTGGAACAGGTTGCCCAGGGGGGTTGTGGAGTCTCCTACACTGGAGATATTCAAGGCCCGCCTGGACAAGTTCCTGTGTGATGTACTGTAGGTTACCCTGCTCTTGCGGGGGGGTTGGACTAGATGATCTTTTTAGGTCCCTTCCAACCCTTGGGATTCTGTGATTCTGTGATTCTGTGAAAGTTATGTAGTAGTCTTTTTATCTGTGTCTTACAGTTGGTCAGTACTTGAACTACAGATTTATTTATATACAAATACAAAGGACTGGCAGAATTCTCTTGGCAGTGACTGAATTAATCTGCCTGAACCGCATCATGTAATTCCTTTGTGAAACTGTTTACAATAACCCTTTAAGATACCCTAGCCTTCAAAATGGTGCAAAGAAACTGAAAGCACATCGATTCTGACATTTTTTCAATGATACAAAGAAGATCAAGTGCTTTCTGTAAGGACAGGAATAACTTTGGCATTTGCTGCCTTGCCGTATAAGCAGTATCAGCCAACCTAAGAGGGGAGGAGACGGAGTACTGTCAACTACCAGTTTTGTAAGAGTGGGAAAGATTCACTGTTATATGAGATGTTCCTTCCTATATTGCCATTTTCCTTCTTCATGAGGAGATATCAATGTATTTTTCTTAGACTTGTATCTAGTCCCAGCAAGAGGAACTTTGAAATTGTCAGGGCTGAGGGAAGAACAAGAAAGCTATGGGCCAAAATGTTTCTATTTGGATGTGTTGCTACAGTCGTTCTTGGGAGTGTTTGTATGACATCTCTATTCATTACGGGCCCCCCTTCTGCAGTGCATTAAATGTCTCATGATGCACCATTTTTCTATTCCATGAATAAAACCACAGTGATTTTGGAAGAAGTAGCCAAACAAAGGGTTCTGGATAAAGAAAATATAATAAAAAATTTGAAAGCAACTGAACTATTTCCATAAGGCACCATCACAGCAATGCCAAGATTAAATATTTTGGCTCTGGAATTTTTGCCAGAGTTGGTTTTGGTGGATATTTTTCTTCCATTTTAGTCTAAGCTTTCCTCTTTGAAATAATAATAAGCAAAAATCAAAATCATCCAGCTACTTCCAACTAGCTTTATATCAAACTTCAGTTTAAAAGCCATTTGTCTCCCAGACCCTCAAATTCCAGCAACAAAACTAAGACTAGTTTCTGATTTGGTGTAGGAAGCTTTAATTTTTCATCCTTGAGACATTTTAGGCATTAGTTTTCACACTTTGTACTTAAATACAATGCTGGGAAAAAAAAAATAGTATCCTTTTTAAGACAGCAGCCAAGTAATATTTTTTTAATTAATTCTACTTTTACATCACCATGTTCATATGCTGTATATATTTTATGAATGCTCAATGATAATATCTGTGTTGACTGCTTTTGGGCATTCTAAAGTGAAAAAGAATCCAAAAGAAATTTGATTAATATGTTGCTGGCAACTTACAGTGATTATCAAAAGCATATTAACTACAACATGATCCATTAATACCGTCTACTTTCTAAAAGAAAAAAAAAGGACAAACAATCTAGATGATCTTCATTATTATCGATAAAAGTTATGGCCTTATTGCAATATGACCTGTGCCATTTCATCATTAGTAGCCATAGTATAATTCTGAGTGACTTGATCTACATTTGTAAAAAGTTGAAAGATCTAAGGGTAGCTCAGATTAAATTTTCGGGGGTAGCTTTTGGTAGAGCCTGTTCTGCTGTCTGAGAACTCTCACAGCATCCGCTTGCATGAGGTCAGGCTGCTCCAGCCAAGTAAAGGCTCTGGTCTCACAGTGACTTCAGTGGGTGCCGTGGTTTAAACAAAGTCACACAGCTAGTTCTCTCACTCCCCCACTTCTTTCCCTCCCTCTACTCCCGGAGGGATGGAGAGGAGAACTGAAAAGAATGCAACTCCCATGGGTTGAGATAAGAACAGTTTAGTAACTAAGGTATAACACAAATCGCTACTGCTACCACCACCAATAATAATAATGGAAATAACAAGGGGAGAGAATATAACACCTCAGCACCAGCCAACCGATAACTCACCGAAACCCACCCACCCGAGCACCGACCCATGCCTTGTCCAACCCTGCAGTCCTAGCCCTTCCGGGTAACTCTCCATTACATCCTGAGCATGATGTGCTGTGGTATGGAATACCTCTTTGGTCAGTTTGGGTCAGGTCTCCTGTCTCTGCTTCCTCCCAGCTTCCCCTCCTCCCTGGCAGAGCATGAGGCTCAGAAAGTCCTTGGTCAGACTAAACCATTTGTGTTATCAGAGCTGTTCCCAGGCCAAAAGTCAAGACACAGCGCTGCACCAGCTACTAAGAAGGAGGAAGATGACTGCTACTGCTGAACCCAGAACAATGGGTCTAGTTAAAATGCGTTTAATCCAGGTGGTGCTCAAGTTCTAGGGGACGTTGGACTTTCATGAGTTTGTCTTAGGATAGGTGCTGATGGGTCACAGAACAGGTAAAATACAGGCAGTTCTATCAAATAAAGATACAGTTTTAGTTTAAACTTCTGTCAGAAGTGCAACTAGTTAAAATCTTACAAAGTTTTTAACTAACCTGAGATTTTAACATTTTTGCTGATATTTTTTTATCAGTTTTACAGGAAAAAATCCTCACTTAGACCTGATTTTTATTTTTTTCCAACAACAAAAGCAATAAATAAAGTTCAGGCTGCACTGAAGCGTGTTTTACATTACATGTAAAATCTGTTGAAAAGAACAGTAAGTTCACAAGGTTAAGCTCCTAAGTCTCAAGTGTTAGAAAACACAGGAAGGAAGACTGTGAGCAACACCACAACCACCGTCCTGAATTCCCCTGTCGTGTCCACAATGCACCTTCCACAACAGACACAGCTGGGGTTGTAGCCAACACCGCAAAGCCACTTCATTCCCAGAAGTGGTTTGCCGTTATGTAAATTATGGCATTATAATGCATGAGCACAACGGAGGCATAGCAGGACTACAGAGGCAGAAATAATCCTGGCATTTCATAGCTTATGTTTGACCTTGCAAGTTCAATGTAGGCATTTTTTGTTCGGTTCCCCTCCAGGAACTAAGCAAAGAATGAACATAAGAAGATACATTGCCTCATCTCATTGACATCTGCAGCTGGAAGCCTAAGCTCTGCTAAGTAGACTGCTGTTAGTTGGACTAAAAGAAGCACTGATGGCAAAGGAAGATTTTCCAAGCACCATGGTTGTGTCTGGGCTGTCCTTCTTAGAATTCTGGCTGCAGCACACTATGCAGCTGGTGTGGCCAGGTTTCCTTTCTGTGAAAAACAGAACAAAGAGAGATTTGCAGCCAGGCTGTGTGCACTAGACACACTGTGGGCACTCCCCAAGCAGCAATGTGGCCAAACTCTGGAAACCCCTGTCTAGAAACAGCCTGCAGGGATCAATGCTGAGGAAAGATAAAGCATTTTGTCAGCACTGTGTATCTTCTCCCAGGAAGCAGCAGGTGCCCTGGGTTCATGGGGTGCTTCTCAAAGGATGCTGCATTAGACAAGCTGCTTCTGACCATTTCATCTCTATAAGCACTGTTCCTCCTGCTTTGACCTTGGTCCACTACCCATAGAGTGCCACACCACACACACAGCACTGACATGTCATTTCACATCCTTTCTTCACACCTGGCTAGCTGTCATCTCAGCTCCTCTCGCCCCATTTACCCCATATGCCTCATTCAACAAAGCTCTCTTCCGCTCTTCTGGTCTTCTCTTTCTACTTCCTTCCGCTAATGTCTTCCCTCCCAAAGTGATAACCTCATGTTTCCACAGATTTTTTCTACTCAGCATTAATCTCCACTAACTTCCCTCTATATTTGGTCTTCATCACTGTGTCCTTTAACCAACTTTCTTCTGGTCTTTTATCACTGCAGCCACCAGTTTCATTCTTCTGCCTCAGACTGATGTTAATGCAAAGCATTCTAAGAAAATTCACGGGCTGTGGCTCTTGAGTTGTTCAGCATTGATGGGCTCCCTCCCGGCTCTTTCTTCCTTTCACAAAGAGAGGCAGCACACTTCTGCCCCATAAAGGGGAGTTTCAACCAGTTTCTATCAGAAAGTTTTGTCATATTTCAGAGCTTTCTGAGACACCACACCTGAGTGGTCCAGCCTGCAGATAAAATGCTTTTATTTTTCTTTGGTGTCACTCCCTCCCTGCACAGCCAGCCTGGACTTCTTTCAGATCCTGTTTTGACTTTTTCCAGCTTTCTGTGAAGAATTCATGGATAGCTCTTCACAAGGCTTACTGGGGAAAAAAACATCTCTTTGATGCCCTTGGAAGTCCTCACAGGCCTGGCAAAATCATCTTGCGCAGTCAGTGGGTCACCCAGCTCACAGGTGGAGCTGAACTGTGTTTCCTCTAAAGCAGCCAGAGAGCAAGCTGTATGCCTTCTCCCAGAGCAAAGCCAACAAATGGTACCTCTGTTGTTAGCAATGGTAATGCCACTCTATCACCATGTCCTGCACTCTTATCCAAGAACCAGAACTTGGTTTGTAAACAGAAGTGTGGTACTCTGAGAAAAATGGGTTCTTGGATGAAGAAGCATACGCAGGAAGCAATTTCAGTACCGTAAGCTGGACTACTGCATTACAGTGCAGGAAAAGTGTATGCCTATATAAACATCACCATTTGCTCATTGAAACAAAGCTAAGATGTGAACACCAGGCATGAACCCACAGAGGATGGCAGCTGTCCCAGTGCAAAGGAACAGTTTGAGCGTCAGCCCATGAAGAGCATGTACACTTCCCCTTGCACAATAGGACAGTCTTGTCCTCTGCTAGGAGGCTTTTCACTTAGCAACAGAGCAAGTTTTCTCTGCCTGTGACAAAAGTTCCAGCAGAGTGATTCTAGCATATACTGCATCAAGTCCAGGCAAAAGGCCCCCTCCCTCATCCACTTTTCATCCCCCCACAGACAGCTTGTCTTGTTCTTTGTCCATGACTGATTTGGAAACTTGCCATAAGGACAGTGTCCCTATGTCAAGCCAGCACAATTAGCATGCATTGATATTTCCAGAAATTATAAGAGCCATCATCTAACGGTCTAATTTCTGGCTTAATTAAATCAATCAATTGCTTCTGGGAAACAAAGTGTCATTGCTTCATTTCTGGCATTCAGATCTATTATTCTAAATGGTTTTGCTCATACATATTAAATCACTTGCACATGTCCTTCATAGTTAAGAGCAATATTCTAGGGATCTTATTACAAAGTGAGCCAAGAGCTGAAGCATTAATTTTTCAATTTTATTTTCATTGATACTTTTGTTTTGTGAAGCTCTGCCCTTCACCACACCATGTACTCCTTACTGATGGCTCCAGGAGGAGTCTGCGTGTTTCACTACCGCAAGACTCAGCTTCAAGAGACACCTGATGACAGTGCAAAGAACGCAACAGGCATGGGTAGATCCTGTTTTCAGGATCTGATGGAAAGAAATAGAGGCCTTCACATCAACTGGCAGATTACAGGAGCTGGGATCAAGTACCTAAGTCATTCCTTTCCCTAGGACACAAGATCAAGCAGATGGTGATAGCAATCAGTACAGGAGTGGGTAACATAAAACTTCAGATCCCATATTGGATTATTGTCTATCACTAGGGCTCTTGGATATTTTCTCTTTTAGATGTTTTTTTCCACCTCACTGCCTTCTCTTTGTATGTCAAAATCTAATATAATACTGCTTAAAAGAATATAAATATTAATAACTTAAATAAAGACTGTTTCCAATGCCAGCATCTTTCAACCACCAGAGAAATATCCATGAGCAGTTTAAAAGCCTGTAACAGACTTCTTCTGGTAGATTTTGCTCTGTGGATACTTGATTTTACTTTTCTAGGTTGTGTGCCCTCCTGTGTCAGAAGTCACTACTTTGCCACCAAAACAGCTTAAAAGCTGAGTGCTACTCCTCAGCCATGTCTGGTCAAGGTGCCAGATATTCACTTAAACCATCAATAAATGCAGGTTTATGTTGGCACACTGGAATGACGGGTGTCTGAAAAAAACCCTGCTGCTTCACACAATGTTTATAGCCAATGGATGGACATTACAAATAGGTGAAGGACAGTGGGGTTTTGAATTCCCCCATCCCTTTGTTGGACAAATATGAGTCTTAGTATAAAGCCATTTTTAGAAGAAAAAGTGACGTTCTTCCCAATTCTTTCTTCCTTCTGGTCTATTTCCCAACAAGACTTAACTCCCAGATTAAACACACTGGGTTGATGCAATCATTATCACTCCTTGATTTTGTAACTTGCTAATTGTAAAATTTCTCAGATGTTGCATTAGGCTGCAGTCACTAGCCAATTTGCTACGGAGGACATATCAACAGTTCCTTTAAGTCACTTTTTTTCTAATATGATCGCTAAAAGAGAGGAAGCTTGGATTTACCAGCCTTAGAAAAATAACTTTATATGACCAGCTCCAAATCCTATACCACAAAAAGTAAGATACAAAGTTTATGCACTCCGCTTATGAGGTACCAGGATGCTCAGAGTTACCAATACAATACATATGTTGCCTCTTTAAAGGACTCAAAAATCCACTTCAGTGCCAACGTACTCTACAGTCAATATAGATCAGTAGAGAGGTCACTCCAGACTATTCTGGACAACAGGGTGATCAGTGCAGGCACAAACTACACACTGTAAGAATATATGGTTTAAGTTCTTGCCTAGTAAACAGGAGAAGTCAAATTCAAATCTCAGAGGCATCTCCCTCCCGAGCTTTAGCCTTAGCCCATCACAACCATAGAATATTTCATTTTTTACAGCAGAGAAGACACTATATTAAGGGAAACTGTTTACCAAGGTGATGGAGATCATCTGAGATTTTCCTAAAAGTGGGAAACCAAACTGCATAATTTGTGGTAGTGGGGAAGATGTGTTCACACTCATCCTCAGGTAAGAAAAGAAACCAAATAACCTGCCTTACAGCAGCTTCACAGATCAATGGGGCTTTGTTTTATTTATCTGAACTAAAATATAGACAAATGTTTAACAACTGCTTGTGACAATCACCTACCATAGGTGCATTCATACATCCCTCTTACTGTAGAAAAGAGATCACAGGTACTCTCCTCAAGGTACTTTAGTTTAAAGTCAGACAGGGGAGCTTAATGACCCACAAAGGTACCCCAGGCTTTGCCTGAGCCCAGCTACAGAGCGCCATGCAGTGTCTTCCCTGTCTGCAGCTGCTTATGCACTTTTTTAGTGCAGCTCATAACAGTGGATATCCATATAATTCAATTATTCCCAATCTTTCCTACACTAAAAAGTTAAGCTACAAATGAAGAGTCTTCTGAAGTTCCCAGGCGTTCCTGTACCCATGCTTACCTAGCTGTAATGAAAACAAAGGGAGTTTCCCAAGCAAGAGTGGATTGACTGTCATCTCCTACCCCTTTGCAGCAGCTAAAGCAACTGCTTAATCAAAGGTAAAGAGTTCACACTGTCAGCTTTTTGCATGGATACTTTCCCTCTTAACTACAGTAAAACCTGGTAACAAACATACACTGTGTGTGGTACAAACCTGAACACTGGGCCACGACCTGACCTTCATCTTTGAAAGTCTCAGTAGTCTGTGCATTTCTCCCTGTGGTGGCTTTACACTTCATTATTTGCCCAGAGGGGCATATTTAGGCTGATGCTCTGAATTCAGCTTGGTAGAGGAAGAGTGTAGTGCGCACTGACCTTAATTGAATGCCAGTGAATGTGCTGGAGCAACATTGCTACCTTTCAGACATATTTTTCCCCTGAAAGTTTCCTAGATCAGCGAAATTAAAGGGCATCCAAGGCTGCATTTGCTAAAAGAGAGGCTTTTGTGACTGTTGTCTTTTTACTGCTGCTTTCATTGGCAGGGAACAAGTCAAAGATTCTGAGGAACTAAAGGCATTTCTAAATCCATTTCTTGGCATTTATGAACTGCAGTGACCAGGCTCAAAATGGTTCATTATAATGAATAAATTAATGAATAATTCAGAACCACTCATGGAAGTTGCCCTCAGCAATTTTCCTTCACATCTCATGTACTAAACAGTGAAGACAGCTACAATGGTTGGCTTTATCAGGATGTTAAAGCTGTTGCAAGGGTTTTAAAGATAAGAATAGCAGCACACACAATTTCAAGTAGAAGTTATATTATACATGGTGATATCAAGCTGATGGTCTCATGGAAGTATTCATTTAGTGAGCTTAATGAGGGCAATTTGTCAACAATTTCACACACCATTTGCCTAGAATTCTCCAATGCAGTATTTCACTGCACACTCCTCCCCCTCAAATAAACTGCATGTTGTATACAGTTTTGCCTACCATTAATCATCTTTTCAGCACTGCAAGTTCAATGCTGCTTTCCCAGTAGGAGACCAAGGGAGCAATCTAGCCAAAAGAGGGAAAAGTCATGGGAAAAGAAGAATATAAATGTTCACTTAAGCAACAAAAAAAAAGAGACAAGAGCAAAACCCCCAAAGCCCAGTAGGACCATCCCCTTCTGCCCACAGCAACTGCTTCTGGAGCTCTACTTTTTCCATGAGTTGAGCAAACAACTATAGAATCCAAGTGGTGCTTCTTTCAGCTTTAAAGTTCAAAGCAGAGGCTAAGACCATCAATCAGTTCAAAATAAAAACAAATTAAAATAATAACACCCCCCCCACACACACACACACACACTGTCCACAGCTTCTGGAATTTTTGCCTTTTTGTTTTTCAACCAGGTCCAATTCAACGATGACTCTTCTTAAAATGAAAACCAATCCCACAACGTATTTATTGAAACTGTATCTGGAAAAGGCTTGACTTAATGAATAACTAACTCAAGAAGCCATTACTGTTGATTGTCAGCATTTTTCTGCTAACCAAGATGCCTGAGGGAAAAGCAGATGGAAAGTAATTAATAAGACCAAGAGTGAGGTTTGCTGGCTGTAACTGATACTGTTGGTAAATCTGGGGCTCATAAATGATTCTGCTGAATGAAGGAAGGGAGACAGATGTTTCTGCTATTTCAGCAAGAAGCTAGGAGACAGCAAATAAAAATGAAAATAAAAATTAAAACAAAAAAAGTGAGCCTATAAATAAGCAATGCAAATGGTATCTCACACTTCCTGCTTTTCTCAACCACTCCTGATAAGTTTGAAGAATTTGAGAAGCAGAGAGAAGGAATTTTCTGAAATGATCTTATTAACATAATTCAATATGACAACAACTATAACTTCCCGCATCCTAAGTGGACTTGTGCAGTAGGAAAATGGGCAAAAGAAAGCATTAAGTTTGATTCCAAACATCTTAATTTTTAAAGAAGTGTTGGCTGAATTGCTGTTTCTGCAATATATTGTATATTATGCTGAAACAATATTGAAACCCTGAAACCTTAAGTAAAACAAAAAGGGAAATAGGTGGAGCTATATGTTTACCCTCAACATAAGATCCTTCCCTGCTGAGGGAAAGGCATTTTAGGAAGGCTGTGAGAAGTAGGTGGGGGAGAAGGGAGCTGTACCGAGCATGTCTGACGGGACAAGGCATGAGCCAAGCTAAAACATTTACACTCAGACAGCGCTGCTGTCTTCTGTATTGGCAGCATTTTCAACCCAGCAGTGCTCTGTTTCACTAACTGTACTCTCTCCAGCCAAAGGCAGAGAAAAGGAGGAATTTGCTTTCCAAGGTGCAGCACATCAAGATTTTACTCTTTTGGCCTGCTGCAGTTATCAGTAAGAAGGTAAAGTGAAATGTGGGTTTGTGTATATGCATGAGTATGTCTGTATGTGTATGATGAAACCAAAACCACTTAATCCTTCCAGAATTTTTCTCTACCTGTCTAAAGGTACCTGTTTTCCTCTGAGTAGTTAAAACCCCCAACTTCAAAACTTTAAAATAATACCTTTAAAAAATTCAACAAAGTATACGATACGTGCAAATGGAGGGGCAGAAGGAAAACTCCACCCCTAGCTCCACATGCTTCAGAGCTATTATTTTGAAGTGGCCAAGGTGCTGGAACCAAGACTTTCTAGAAAGCAAATCAAAGGCAGGCTTAGGAATCCCTCTCATGAGAACTCAACGCTGTACTTCATGTCAGTTTTGTGGAACTTGCTGGCACAGGAGATCCTGAAGACAGCTAGCGCGACTAGATTCAGAAAGGGTGACACAAATCTGCGGACAGCAGGTCTGTACTCAGAATGGGAACAGGAGGGAATGCACTCTGTAACATCCCCAATCCAACAGTGTTGGATCTGTTGCAATGTCATGGGAGTGGACCAAACCAAATGACTAAGCTTGCTCAGTCTCACTGAATAGCAACTAGAGTTATCCGTGCTGCTGAAGAGAAAGTGTACTGGGCAAGACAGCTGGTCTGATTTTGTAGAGCATTGAGAGAATTTATGTTGCTCTTTGTAAGCAGTTAAAATCTGTACTGCTTGCAACTTGCACCATCAGGAATCTATATGACATTCAGCAGACATGCCTCAAAACTATTGAAGTACTCAATCATGTTTTCTGTACTCAATAGAGCTGGGCTAATGTTGATATACTGTGGGCAGCCCTAGAGTTATTTCATTATTTCAGAAGTCTGAAGAAAAACAGCATTGTAGTTTTGTGTTCTTTTATCCACACTCCTGTCTGCATTGCATGGTGGTGTCAGGCACCAGTCTCCTGCTTAAATCTGGTGTCTCAGACTTGTCCACCCCCACATCCCTGTTCCCTAATGCATACTTGTGACAAACTTGGAACAACATCTGACCTTCAAGTCCCCTATCCACTTCCCTGCTGCCTGCCAACAAATTCTGGCTAACACTTAAAGAAGATATCTCACCACTGACCTGGCCCCCTGAGTTATCAGCCTACTGTGAGGCCCCTGCAGTTCAGTAAAAATGTGCCCCAAATACCCCAGGACTCCTAACCCTTCACGCTCACACCCCGTGTTTGTTGGAACAGTGCAAGTCAGCTTCATTATTACATCATTATTAATTTGAAGTATGTGTGTTCTTTTGCCTTGGAAAAAAAAAACAAACCCAAAAAACAACCCTGAAAGAACGAGTCTGAATTCAAACAGTTAGAAAAGTGCAAGACAATGTAAAGAAATCAGGCTGAACAGACAAGAGCTCTCTCTAAGCGCTTCATTATTTCAGATGGGTGGGTGGAGGAGAAATGACTGGCCTCATAAGGTATCTCATGATTGGCATGCCTGGAAAAGCTACACCTACAGCTAGAGAAACGTTTCTTCCTACTCAGCATACTGTCTCTTTCCCAAGCCTTTCTGAAGATGCTTGGTAATTGTACATCTTTAGCTAAGACATTTATAAGATTCTTGTAAAATTCAGAAGCTCTCACAAAAAACCCAACCTGGAACAGTTAACAAATTACAGTAGTACTGGGTGTTTAAGTAGATACCATTGCTTTCAGGCTGTGTCCCTGCAAGGTTTGGGGGAAAAAAAAAAACAAACCCCATGCAATATTATTCAGGTACAGGAAAGGAGAAACTTAGGTTGTCTTCCAACAGAAATCTCAAGGCAGAGACTCAGAAAGTCACCTGGGAAAGGCAGGGATTACATAAACTGTTCCTGGCCCATGCTTATCTAATCCACTTGCAAAGGCTTTCAGTGAAGACAGCTTCTCCAGTACTTCCATATGCTTGCTGTGAGAAACTTTTTCCTAATGTCAATCTTGAATCTTCCTTGCTACCCCTCACCAGATTTTTCTCCACTCACAGCAGACATGAAGTGAGCACAGTTACCATATCCCCCCTCAGTCTTTCTGAGTGGAAGAAAACTCCACTGCATTTTGCCCTTCCATGAAAGGAATGCTGTTCAGAGCCCTGATCATCCTCACAAGTGGTCTTGGATTTTCTTCTTAACCTGTAAGCATCTCTAAGCACAGCACCCAGAACTATGCACAATATCCAAGTTAAAACCTTACCAGAACCTGCCTGTCCGGTACAGTGCTGGGAGCAGCCACTGCGCCATTTCTTGCTTGGACTGTGGGCTTTGTCTTTCATGCAGCAGCTCAATATTGTTGATTTATGTTCAGTTTTGACCCGTCTATAGGCCCCGTGTACAGGCACAGGCAGCTGCATTCTCTTGCCTGTTTGAATTGCTGTATCCTTGGTGGAAGTGATAAATAGACTGCTGTAGATATATAGTCAGTTAGCAGATGACTCAAAATTGCATGCACTTCACTTTTATTTCTTCTTTACTTTATCAACAGACTTCAACACCACAAGGTGTGTAAATCCACAAACTTTCCTTTCCTTCTTGGACTTAAGAAAAAGCACAGGTCAGGCAGTGGGGTTCCTTTGTACAGGACAACACTTATCCCTCCATGTGTTCATACTGAAAAAAAAAACATTTTGCATGCCCTCAAGAGTAAAATTCATACGTAACTACCTCTTTCGTATTTGGAAATACTCAGCAGCCTTAGATTTCACAAGAGGTTCAGCTATTCAGGACCAAAGAGTAATCTCAGTTAGGTTAAGCAAATTGGCCGCATCAAGCAACATGAAATAGAAGGAGACCTGAGACTGGAAACAAAAGTTTGTCTGCTCATGCTAAGTAACTTTAGATAAGCGTGCTTGAAGCTTAAATTCCCAAACCCAGCAGTTAGCAAAAAAAGGCACTGGGACCACGATGTTTCTAGGGAACTATTCACAATTGTTTGGCAGGTAGGAGCAAGCATGGAGAAAATGGTCATAAGAAGATCAGAAAACTCAGAGTCAAAAACTACAGAAAGGAGAGGAGAGGAAAGAAGAGGAGAAGACAGAATATCTGAAAAAAGTGATACTATAAAAAACAACACCTGTTTTTTCTAACTATTCTTTGAATAATCAAGATAATATTTCTTGTAATACATAAACAGAAAAAATTGAACTGTTGACACTATTCTACACTCGTTGAAAACTGAAAAAGAAAAAAATAAAAATATGCTTCTGCTGGAAGAGAAAAGCTGCAACAATCTTTACCAAATTACAAACCAGCCACTTTAAAATTGGTTTGGCCACTGACAATTTTAGAGAAAAAAAAAAAAAAGATTTCCTATACTTCTGGATTAAACTTTTACACTAGGGATAATCTGTAAAAAATGAGATAATAATAAGATTCCTTATAATAAGAAATGGTAACATGCTAATTGTTAGAAGGTTTGGGTTTTTTTTCCCAAATATGTAAAGAAACCTGCTTAGAATCAGTTTTAAGAGGTAAAAACCCTTAAGAAACTCAATTCTACTCATTTGCGAATTTAATTTCTTATTGATGAGTACTGTAGTAAAAAAAAAAAACTAGCTTTAGTTTGCACCTCTAAAACTCAAACAGAATTAGAACTTATTCTATCTAAAGCTATTGTCACATTTACTCACCTCCATTAGCTGGAACACTTGTGAGGTTTTTGGCCTGCAAACACACTTGATGGCATCCACCACCTATGCAGGCTGAGGTACTCATGGGGTCATTCTCATGGCACTAAAATGTTGCTCTTCTGTGACCTGTGGCAGTACAGAACCTGCTTTACAAAGAGGTAAACCATCCCTACAGTGGAGTTAGGCAGACAACAGAGCAGGAACAGCATTGGACTTCAGCTGAATCCATCTCTGCTGATGAGCTGGTGTCTACAGCTAAAGCCTTCAGGGAGTCCATCATGCCCAGAAGACAGCAGATTATGGTGCAGCAAAACGAAAGGAGGAGTTGCAGTGAGGTCATGGATATAGGGAAGACCCACAGGCCACCAGTGGTACAGGGAAAGCAGACCACCATGAGTCACTGTAATTTAGTAAACCAAGTAAGAATAGGTGTGTGCTGCAGCAGCTGAAGGGCTGAGAGTAGTCAGAAGGCAGAAGATACATGGTCTTGCGGAGGGGTTGCAATTTGACAGCACTGCGTGAAGAATGGGCAGCTTATTTGCATTTTGATGAAGCTTCCCACTGCAGTGATGTCCTTATGAATCATTTTGGAACTAGCTGCCTGCTCTTCATTTTCAGCCTTCTCTTGCTGTTCACTTTTTTTGTGAGTAAATGGTGAAATCCAGATGAATAGAAGTGAAGGAAGAAGGCAGAGCCAAGGATGCAATGGTGACTAACCAAGTGAGTGGTGCATGTGTTCATTTATTATTTTAAATAAACTTGTTAAAAATACATACCCCCAAAATACCCACATTAATAAAAATGATTTACAGGAAACCTCTAACTACCGGACCAAGAGCCCACAGAAATAAACAGTCATCATAAAAAAAATGTTCCAGTATTCCTTACACAGCTATTATTATTCTTACACCAGTGAAGAAGGGTATTCACTCTTTTATTCAAGGAAATTGGCTCTTAATGCTTTTTTTCCCCCTGAGAAAGCTGTTTTACTGGAGATATTGAATCTTTTGCATGATTGGAAATTACTTCAGTATTGTCTCTCCTAAGAGCTTATGATTTAAACCACTCTGGACAATTGGCCTAACAGAAGTTTGTGCTGGGCCACGGCACCTGGTTCAACACACAGAGCTTCTTTAATTGTGGAAAGCATATTTATTGGACAAAGTCGAGTTGTATGAGTAAGCGTTCTCCAAGCATTAGGTGAAGAGGATCTCAGGGTAGAATTATCTCTGCCAAACTTTAGTCTTCATCTATCTTATTGCCACATAAATAAATGCAACCACATATCATCAAAAACCTTTCCGTCTATTAAAAACTAGACATCAGACATTGATTCATTGGGCTATACTGAGTCAGTGATGGAAGTGTCAGCAATATGCCTCAGAAAGGGAGCCAAAAGCATGAGGAATAGTTCAGCTTACAGGGTGCTGCTGTTAGAAATCTAAGAATTTATGTAAATTAACCCCAGACTTCACTGTGCAGGGAGAGAGGGAACTTAAACATCACCATGCAAAATGATGTGGTCCTACCGCATACTCGAGCTTGTTCAGTTTACTGTAATACCCAATCTGCCAATATTAATTTCTTAATGAAAAACTTACATCTGGGAAACTACATCACCATCAAAGTGACAAAACCCACATCCTGCTTAAATTTCGTTCGCTTGAATGACATTTCCATGGAAAAACATTGCAAAAAGAACGAGAGCTACAACAGAAGCAGGCAAGGAAAAAACACTATGTTTATTAAAACTAAAAGCAAGTCTTTCTTCAAAGAAGCCAGACCAATCTCTTCACTAGGATATACTCATTTAAAAAAATAAATAAAAATAAATCAAACACACAAAAACCACCTCCCCCCTCAAAAAAAAAAACAGACCCACAAAAAACACACACAAAAAAGAAACCCTCACACAACAGAATCACACAGAATCACTGAGGCTTTCTGTTGAAAATAGAAACCACATTTCTGTGAATACCTCTGATAAAGAAACAGGTCCTTCTGTAGTAGGAGTGAAACAGTTAAATTCTTGATATCCTAAATGCTCCCACCTTTCCCTGCAGCTGAAGCTGTCTGCACATAATTTGAGAAAGCTGAATTAAAGGAAAAGAATACTGTGTACATAACACGTTAAACTATGAGTATGAAAAGAATGTATGTGAAAATCCTGAATATTTTCTGTTTGCCTTTAATTAGAGATGGATTCCTGATCTTGATTATCCTAAGCAGAAAATCAAGACCAGTCTCTGAAACCAAACAGTCTTCCCTTTGTGGGCCTCCTCTTGATTTATGTAGGGCTTTAAACAGGACCCCACCCCACCCCCTTCCCCCGCCCCCCCCCCCCCCCCCCCCCCAGAGCTGCAGTTACTGTTCTTTCACATTAGTTGCTTTTTTTGAGGCTGCAGATGGGCCTGTGTTTTAGGATATTTATTTCTTGTTACTCCTTACAGTACAAGAAAACAGAGAGTTGGGACAAACCACTACTGAAAGTGATACACTTTCAAAATTGTATTTTGCTAATTTTTTTAATTATCTTTTGATTAGTTGTACATCCATTTTAAGATGATCCTCATGGCAACCCCTCTTGTTGGTATGGATGTTATTGTGCCACTTTTAAGCAAATAAAATCTCTTGTAGTGTATTTTGTGATAACTGGTCTTGGCTCATTCAAAACTGAAAGTAGCACCCAAATACCCTGAATGGATCATTTGACCTACTGAGGCTATACCACAGGAACTGAGGCAATGATATTTTGGGAGAAGCTGTGTTTTCAGCTGTGGCACACACTCAATAACGTGACAAAGTCAAACTTCTGAAGCTGGTTGCTCGTGTGGTTCACAGCTGGCAGGAGGAGGAATAGGAAGAAGGTAAAATGAGAAAGGGGGAATTACAGTGCTAAGAATAAATAGTATTAACATGGTGCACAAAAGGATTTACTGTCACACATTTTAGCTGCACATTCCCTTCTTGTATACACAGGGAAATATTTGAAACCTACAGTTCCCCTCTAAAACTTTGGGAGATTTAGAGTAGTTTTTCAGCCCTGTGGCTACATAGAGGAAAACAGGAGGCTGAAGCCACTCTCAGTTCCTACCACCCTCTTAGTCAAAGCAGCCATTGTCCCTATCCTTGGGAGGAGGGGGACATTCGCTGATCTCAGATGAACTACAGTACAAAATTGCACTATCATCCAGCCCACTGGAGGGAATGCTGCACAGAAAATGTTGATTCAAGGACAGAGGTAACAGTGTGTAGTCACACAGTGAGGAAACTTAGATCAAGTCAAGAAGAGCAGTGACCTGCTTCAGTGGGTATCAGGGACTACATTGCCATGAGGGATGTAACAGTCCAGCAAGTTGCTAAATTAGATGTGCATGTTAGGTTAGAAAAGCCATTGCACAACAAGAAACAAGTCTCAATTGTTTTCCAAAATGAGTGAAAATAGCAGGTTGCTATAGGATGAAACGCCTCCACCCTGGTCAAATTCTCATTAGCTGAATAGATAAAAATAGAAAACCTGGTTTACATTTATGTTTTCTCCCAAAGCCATGAACTAACACATCACTTTATGGCACTGACAATTTCTGAAGTTATCATGAGATCAGACATTATATCCCATCCTTGTTTTACAACTTCTTCATCTGTTTCACATTTCTCGGCTCTTTTACATGGTACTCTTAACAGAAACCTGACCACCATAACTACAGTACTGTACAACTAGCTTGGAGGATGTTTACGGCTCATCAGTGAGAACAGATGAGGAGCACAAGTCTTAGCAGACTGATGGAGTTTTTGTCATGGCAGATTTCACTCTGCACAGCATGAGTGCTACACAGGAGGTCTGTATGAATTCCAGCAGAGCAGAGCACTCTTCTTGGCTCAGTTGGCCATAGGTCCCACGTTTTGCATTCTGACAGGTCAGTATGGACAGTTTCTTCTGGAGCTCCACGCACATCTTGAATCCAGCACTCAAATGTAGTTACTGCCCTCCTAAAGCTTTTGTGAAGTTGTTCCCTTAATTTCATTTCAAAGACCTGCAGGATGTATTACTTAGCCAGTAAAGAAACTTAACCAAATAATTCTGCATACAGATAACCTTTCATCACTTCTTTTTTTCATTTCAAAGTTATTTGCAGTTGCAATTGCTTTTATTAAAATTGTGTTTTTGTAGATCTTTAGCACTGGAACACCAGATTCTCCTTCAATTACCTTTAATGAGGTAACTAGTACTATTACTCATGTCTAGGTTAATTCAATAACCTTGTATAAGCAACTAACTGAATGCTTGTACTGTCTGTCACTTCCTGACATGCATGCTACTTAGGTACATTACAATATGGCTGTGTGAAATAGTTTGTAAATGAGTAACATTGGTGCATGGATCTTCGGGGATGGAAGAACAGTATTATCTGTAATGACCAATGGATAGAAAGTGAAAATATTTATTTGGAAAGTGGTACTGAGCAGGGAGAAAATAAAAGAAGTATATTGGAAAGAGGAAGGCAGGAATAATAATCTTCCTTCAAAGTAATGTTACTATAATTATTATGAAATTTAAGTGTGAAAGCTGTAGACCATGCCTGACTCCTCTCATGGGTTTCTCTGTTCAGAAGGCACAGGAGAGTGAAGAAGTGCTGCAGAACTGCATCACAACTTGTATCACCCTGGAAACATCCAAGGTCAGGTTGGATGGGGCTCTAAGCAACCTGATCTAGTTGAACATGTCCCTGCCTACTGCAGGGGGGTTGGACTAGATGACCATTAAGGTCCTTTCCAACCCAAACCAATCTGATTCTATGATTCTGTCACATGTCTCAGGACGCAGCATGATCTCAGTAGTAAGTAGATCTGAGTCTTTTAATTGTGTTTCTTTTCCATGAAAAGGAAAAAATTGTCTTTAGGAAATTCCAAACTTTATATTTCCAAGTGGTAGTTTATGCACTCCTGAAGCACTGTTGAAGTGAATGGTCTAAAATCTCAAATATTCTTTGAGTGATTCCTGTAATGTACATACTTGCTTATCTGCTTTTGAAATCCCATTGAACTGAATTGCATTCATTGTGCTATAACAAATGCCTGGAAAAAGTAGATACTCTAAATTATATAGGTTCGGTCTCAGTTGCAGGTTCACATCATGTATTCCCTCCCAATGCTAAACTCCAAAACTCATTTTACTACTAATAATCTCCATAGTAAAATAATCTCATGTAATACTTCTGGCAGATGATGTCAAGAGCGAACACATGGATCTGTCCTTTGATGCACATAGGAGCTGGGCAGAAAGGTTTCCCTGAAGAGAGGGATGGTGGACACTTTACAACTTTATAGCAAGCTCAGAACAGATCGAGGGTGTTCAACTTCATCTTTGCATCACGCAATGCAGGCAGATGTTAGATTCCTTTTGTTGCCAGCTCAAATGGGCAGGATGGAGAAAAGAAATATTGAGCCCCTTTATTGCTGTGGTACCTTACCTTCATTTTTCAAAACCCCAAACTGGGTTGACCCAGTGTTCCAGAGGTCAGTAGGTGTTACTAAGAAATCTTATCTCAGTACGGCCGGAGGCAAAGTCTTTTTTTAATGATGAGACAAAGTGTTTAAAACTTTTCTAGAAGAGAAACACTTTCCTATGAGACAATAAGATTTTATTTTTAGCTGGACACTATGTTGGAGCAGGAGCACTGGAGAGCAAAAGAAGCATTAAGAAAAATTCTCATCAGAGACTGTTACTGAGGAAAAATAGATTCTTTTAGTAAGTTTTTGTCATGCTGTGTGAAGTAACAGCATGTTGTTAAGGTCCCTAACAGTGCAGAAGAGTACACCAAAATCAATACCACACTTTCGCTCAGGGGAGTCTGGTGTGTGTTTACAATGCTGTGGATCTTGACGCTGTAAAAGCCTGCTTACCGTAATAACAGTGGAGTTAGCACACTGATATAGATCTCGGCATTTCACCATGGAGCTCTTGCATATACTCACTGTTCATGTGCAAAATTCCTTTGCATGAAGTTGGCCTCTTTTTCATTACCATGTTGAGAGGATCACCTTTCCCTGTGAACAGGAAAGAGAAGAACAGCTAAAAGACCTACCTGTCGGTGAGGTTCTTGTAGCCTCCTCTCTGACTCTAATCAACTGCAAAATATTCACAGCTGGGAAACACAAAAATCCCCCTTCATCGTTCCCAGTCTGAGGTAAGCCAACTGCTGGACCACTCTTTCCAGCTTGAAGAAGTTTTCATCCAAGCACAGGGAGATCAGAAAAATCTAATGCATGTTTCAAAAACAGTTACTATTTTTTCTCATTAATAATTTTTTCCTTTGAGCAGCTCTTTCTTCTTAGGTGAAATCTAAACACACATGTCACATACCAAGTACACTGCAAACTGGCTATCAGATCTTATTACAGATATATATGTTCTCATAAATTTCAATAACCATGACAAAATTTGTACACAAAACTCGTATATGTGTAGGGTTTTTCTAATCAGTGAAAGAAATAATCCTGCCTTAAGTCTATTGAAATTATGAGAATGGCATTGATGAAAAGCAAAAGAGGAAAGCACCTCCTACTTCACTTATTTGTACAAAATTCTCTGTGTTTTCTTCTTCGCACTCTGTTGATCATTCAAGTTATTTATTGTAGCTCTGCTGCTTAGATAGCTTGGCACTAGAAGCAGATGGCTGCCTCTTTCCAAGAACTGACCACAGGTCTCTCCTGAGGGAGCTGTATAGCAGGGGCAGAACGGCAGAGGCGGCACACTAAATAAAATAGTAAGTGGCTCTGGAGTAGGAAGCTGAAAGCATGACTCCCTTTATCCAGATGAATGTCCATGTCATTCACAGACAGCCATGCCTACCTCTTACACTGCAGTTCACATTATTTGGTGTCCTTTGGTGTTGATTGAAGATGTCACCAATGTCACTCTGCAGCATGCCTCGCTACTGAAACAATTGGCAGATTACTTGGAAAATGCAGGTTTCAGCCCCTCTAAGGCCAAGAAGAGCTGAATCAGGTTTCCACTTCCTGAGAGGAGAACCATTGTAGTCATTATCTTCCCACCTTTCCTGCTCAGCACAGAGAGAACAGCAACCACTTGCATTTGTAGACTCTCATGGGTTAGGTCTGTTCTGAGAACATCTACAAAATGAGGGAGGCAGGCAAAAAATGTATAATTCCCTCATCCTACCTAGTGACCCTCACATAGGGATTGGCCTGATACTTAGACCTGTATGGACTCAAAGTGCTTATGGTCAGTACCAAAACCAAAACAGGGGGTCAAATACAGTGCTTCAGCATAGAGGTTAGGGAAATGCTGAGCTGGACTTCCGTGGATTGATTACCATTTTCCGATTTAAGTAGAGTGTAGTGGCACATTTTACTGGAGATGTTGGTGGGGTAACGCTGCAGAAGTATTTAACCTCAGTTACACCTATAAAAGCAACCAGAACATCAAACTAGAGAATTACAAGTCTATGTAATTCACTAGGGACATACACAGTTGACTAGCTGCTTGAGATGACACCCCCACCCATCCGATCAAAATAAAAATCTTAGCTCGAATAAACAAGAGGTTTCCAAATGCATTTAAAGTTTCTTTAGGTAAAGGAAAAATCTTTCTATTTCATACTGTTCAGCAGCTATTTACAATTAAGCAACTGACTCCCTATCGAATAAACTAATTAATAATTACCAAAGACCAGTGAGCACTCTGTGAAGATATATGCATTAGTAATACTAGATGTTTTAACAGTCCCCCAAATGAGACAATCAAGCAGACTTGGCAAGAGAAAATAAAGGGCAGGGGCCTGACTCAAACAAGCACTGATGACCTGCTGGCAATACACAGAACATGCTGTTTTAATGAATTCCACTGCTGGAACAAAAACTTGGTACAACCAAACAACCGTGTTTATTTAGCACAGTTGTGGGCTTTCTTGTAATCTATTCAAGGGTGCAAGAGGTCAAAGCATACTGTGTACAGAAATGTCATGTTCATTGGACAAATCCATTCAAATAATTTTTGGCTGACGAATCTAGTCCTGAATGTGTGAAGGCATTACCTAAGTTTATTTTCTATGCATTTCTTTACATTTTAATTGGCCTTGGAACTCAGGTTTTTTGCAGGACAAAATTTTAAATATGTTGCCGTAACTTCCCTGCATAGAAATGCTTAAACCCCAGGAAAACTTTTCAATAGCCTTGTTTAACCTACTAGGGATGCAAGCTGTGCAGAGATTAAGCGAATCAGTGTTTTAAAATTGACAGTGTCATACAGTACAATATGGCTTGAGGTTCTGGACAGGTCATAAACCTATCCCAGTGCTACGAAGAAATTATTGTCAATTGTTTCACGCAGATCTAAATTTGTGATGCACACAATGGCCAGAGCTTGTCTCATGGTGCATGATAAACCCCAGACACACAAGGCATCTGGCATGATTGCGTTCAATGGCCTGATTAGCTATGATTTCCCACTGTTGCTACCACTATCCAAAATTAAACATGAAAACAGCTCCATACTTACAGCCATGACCAAACTGCTGCACAAAGGAGAAGACTTAAGTGAACTGGAACTGTCATAGTGATTTGTCTTAGAGAACCAGAACTAATATGATTGACACAGAAACCTGTATTCTCTCAATTGCATGACTGACTTATTAAAAAAGCTAATGTTGGAGATATGAATTAAAAAACCTGGTTTAGTTTCATAATAGATTTGAATACTGGGAATGTATTTCCAAAAAAGGATCTCTCTCATCTTCAGCATTACAAAACAACCACATGAAGATAAGGCCATGATGGTAATAATCAGCTGGTGGGTTTTGCTAGCCAAAAACTTTCATCTTATTAAAAAAGAACCTGTTTAAGGTATTCTCAGATCTTGAAACACAGACACGGCCATACTGGTCTGCAGGTGTTAAAGCTTGTTTTCATGATAGCTTTGTTAGGAGGTTAATTTTGGTTAATTCAGCAGTTACTGATCTGTCTTTGACAAGAAAGAAATCTAAACCCACACAACACAGATAACATGTATTCCATATAAAGTACCAGAGCAGCAGTGTGCTCTAGAAAGCATGAGGAACTTCCTGGTTTTCTGCCTATTTTGATTACGAATTACTGCTGTTACAGGATAAAGGTGTCCCGGGAAATTGCTAAAAGCAATTGCAGTGCCAGTTTGCTGGGAATAATGAGAACTTCCAATGATTTGTTAACCTTCACTAATAGTATTGGCATTGTGGACAGCTGTCAGCAGAAATTCAAGATGGCAAGTGTTACCTACTGGCTGGTGTATGATAAGGCTGCCCTTTTGCCCCTGCACCCAACAACTTTGGTTCATCTGCCTACTTCATTTTCTCACCTTCTAGTTTTCCAGTATTTCCTAGCAGTATAACTAAAGCTAAGTTTATTGCACGCAGCGCGCTGCTGTTTTTCAGTTGCTTCTTAAATGGTTATCTTATGCTATTTATTGAAGTATTTTATGCTAAAGATTTTTAAGAGTCAAGAAGTAATAGGTCTGTACAGCCACATGGGAATTTTGATCTTGGGTGCTGAATGAGTGTCAAGGTTGATAAAAGAGTTAAAAATACAGGTGAGGAGTGTAAAAAGAGAGTGGAAAGATAGACAAAGAAAAGCAATTGGGAGGGATGAAAACTTAGAAAATATATGAGAAAGCAGGAAAAAAAAGATAAAAATCCCTTTTCTTTTTTTTTAAGAATTAATTACCTCTCATGCATAAGTTTCCCCAGATTCTGAAAAAAATATGAATGGTATCTGCAATTACACAAGAAAGCCGAGATCCTTGCTACAGGCAACTTCTTGCAGTCTTGTGCTCTGGGGAGAGGCAGGAGCTGCTGGTCTTTCTCAGAAGCAGGAGGAAGCAGCATCTACTTCAAAGAAAGGGGTGACATAAAACATTGCAGAAGAGACAAAAAGCAAGGAATGTGTCCTGAGACTACCTCAAGAAAACCTTATAGTAAACCAGCAATTAGGAAAGGTATGACAGTGCTTGAGATGGAGATCGAAGAGGGTCAGAGCTTGTTAATGGGGCCAGACACTTGTCAATGGCTGCAGCGACAGAAGCTGAAAATTTGGGTGAGCATGAGGAAATACTCCCTCTTCAGCAGCTGGTTGGAAGTGTACACAACTATTGCCAACATACCAGGCTCCATGATGCTCCTCAACTCCAAGCAAGCAACTGGGTGAACATGCTAAGAAATTGGAGAAAGAAGGCTGATGGGCAGGAGACACTGGTGCCTAGGGTCAGAAGGGGGATCCACTGGTTAGTGTCCCAGTGGACTCAGAACCAGCTATGTGTGCAGGAGAGAGCTGACATCTACCGTGGCAAGCTGATTTCCCCAGAGCAGCCTTTCCTTTTGGATAGATAGCAGAGGTACTTATTAATACAAAGGCCAGTGCTATGGCAAAACTGAAAATGAAGTGTTGCACTTTTCAGGTCAAGAATTAACACAAATGAGTTAACAAAAGTCTGTTTTTTAACTAGGGAAGAGAATAAATATATTTTTCTACCCTTTTATAACTGTGAGGACAACCATAAAATGCTTCCAAAATTGATACCATACGTGCAGATTAAAACCAGGCTGCAAGCCAAATCCTCCTCTTCAGTTTCACTGGCGGAGCCCAGCAGACTGCCACAGAGCAGCAGGAGAAAGAATTTGACCCTTTGATTGCTGCATCAAATGCAGCTAGCTTCCCACTGTATTTGGTGTCCTCAATATTCAGAATTACAAGAGGCTTTGTGCTCAAAAACGCATAATTTTCTTATAGGGTAGGTACATGCTGATGTCTTCTTGGCCTGCTCTCTCCAAAGTTTGATTCCCTCTCCCCTGAGGCAGCATAACTGGCGCCCCCAGTATTGTTCCTGTCTAGCTGTGGACATAGTGAACTGCAGTAGTTCTTGCTGAAGGAAGTTTCTCCATCTCACTGGTACGTGAATATGTACAACACTTACGTAAAAGATAGGTAAACCAAGAACACTAGGATAAATTACTCAGTTTGATTTTTGCCACCTTCCTTTCCCTTCATTCACTAATCATTTTCCCAACATAGATAATCTGTCAAAATAACAAATGACAAATTTTCAGTTGGGCTATCATTTAGCTTCATTATTCCAAACAGTGCGGCTTCATTCCTATGTACTCAAGTATAAATTGTGCTACCAGTCATTTTCAAAGTCAGGCAATTCAAATGTTACGGTTTATCTCATGATCGTAACAGGTTAAGGTGTATTTTTAAGGAACAGAAACTATATATTGTATATATAAACAAGAATCCAGATTTCCTAAAGAAGAATAAACAGGACTTTGTGGTAAAATTAAACCAAAAAATGTAAGCCTTGAGTTAGTGATGCCTATTTACACCATGAAATTCTGGACTTCGTCTCGGTAAGAACTGAAGACTAAAATATCTTTCTAAAACAATAGATTTAAAAAGTATCCCAAGTGAAAAACTAAATACTCACAGCATGAAAATAGCAATTTTTTTACCAGATGTAATACACTCTGAACTGCAATTCCTTATAAATTCTAAACCTGCTAAAGCCAAGCAAAGAAAAGGTTTGCTGATGTTTATAAATAAGCTCACACTAACTGGAAACTTCATATATAAACCTGATTTGTCCTGTAATGCACTAGGATACAGACTTAATTAAGGGCACCTGCCCATGCAACTCAGTGAATGGCAGGAATGCCACTTACCCACACTTCACACCTGATGATGCTGAATTCAGTTTTCAGGTGATGAATTCAAGAAAATAGAGAAAGGAGGGAGGAGAGCAAGAAAGAGCACCTCACTGTTCTACTTTCTAATGCTACATCCCTCCTGAAGCTATAAAACCTTCTTCAGTTCCCTCTCCATCAGAACTCCCTGCCCTCCAGCCCCTATCCTTTTCTTTGCCAGCTTCCATCCTGCCCCTACTGACCAGGTGTAGCCCATGTTTCTACTGGAACCCCTTCACAAGTCTGGCTCCCCATCTCCTTTCTGAGCATATTGGGTTAGCATGACAAGGTTTTGGTAGCAGGGGGTTTCAGAAGTGGCTTCTGTGGGAAGCTGCTAGAAGTTTCTCCCATGCCCAACAGAGCCAATGCCAGATGGCTCCAAGACAGACCCAATGCTGGCCAAGGCTGACCCCATCAGAGACCATGGTAGTGACTCTGAGGTAACAAGTTTAAGGAGGAGGCAGAAACCCATCTACACAACAGCTGTAGAGAGGAGTGAGAATATTGTGAGAGCAACAGGTCTGCAGACACTAAGGTCAGTGCAGAAGGAAAGGAGGGAGGAGGTACTCCAGGCACTGGAGCAGAGATTCCCCTGCAGCCCGTGGCACAGATCATGGTGGGGCAGCTGTGCCCCTGCAGCCCATGGAGGTCCATGGTGGATCAGATCTCCACCTGCAGCCTTGGGAGGACCTCATTCCAGAGCTGGGAGATGCCCAAAGGAAGCTGTGACCCCGTGGGAATCCCATGCTGCAGCAGGCTCCTGTCAGGTCCTGTGGCCCCACGGAGAGAGGAGCCCAGGGTGGCATAGGTTTGATGCAGGAGTTGTGACCCCATGGGGGACCCACACTGAAGCAGTCTGTTCCTGAAGTATGCACCCATGGAAGGGTTCCACAATGGAGCAGTCTGTTGCTGAAGGGTGCACCCATGGAAGGGGCCCACACTGGAGCAGTTCATGAAGAGCTGTAGCCCATGGGAAGGACTCACATTGGAGAAGTTGGTGGACTGTCTCCTGTGGGAGGGACCCCACGCTGGAATGGGGGAAGAGTGTGAGGAGACCTCCCCTGGGGAGGAAGGAGCGGCAGAGACAACCCGTGATGCTGTGGAGGTGTTTTAAGATTTGGTTTTATTTCTCATTATGCTAGCCTGATTTTATCGGCAATAAATTAGACTTATTTCCACAGGTCAAGTCTTGCCCATGATAGCAACTGGTGAGTATCCCTTTCCTTATCTCAATCCACAAGCCTTTAGTTATATTTTGTCTCCTGTGTCCAGCTGAGGAAGGGAGTGATAGATCATCTTTGCTGGGCACCTGGTGTCCAGTGAAGGTCAACCCACCACAATGGGCTGGTCCTGCTCCCTTTTCCAGCACCAGGAATTTCTTTCCTGTCTCTGACTCTCCTCAGTGGCAGCATTTGAGGCAGTGCTGCTTCGGATGCTCACTAAGAACAGAGGAAAAGGTGGCTGCCCAGATTCACCCAATCCAAAAAGGCAGCACAGAACATCTCCGGCTTCCACCAAGAGCAAGCAGACAATTTTCTCCAAGGCTCAAGCCATATGTTTTCCCAGAGGTAGCATATCACACCTAGAAACACAACAAAACAAACAAAAACAAGACAAAACCAACCTCACCATAATTTTAATATACTACAAAGTATATTCTTCACAAGCTCTATTTTTAGATATGATTCAAGTTTTGGCTAGTCCTGAAACAATGCAGCACAAAGCACCAAGACAGAAAATTTCAGATCAATATTTCTTTTTTAGGTGGGGGCAAAACTGTATTTAACATCTCTAAGATGAAACTCAAGCAAACACCAATGACTGTAATGTCTGACCTGCTTAATAGGGTACAGAGGCCCAAGAGATAGGACTATCTGGTAAAAGAGTCACCAATAACTTCTAGAATGAATGGTGATACTCACAGTACTGAGGGGAATGGTACACACGGCACATCTTAAGCAGCCATGTACTGATATGTGCACTGTGGTTGCTTGGCGTTTCCACTGGTATCTGTTCCCTTACAGCTCCAGGAGCCTTCTGTGATGTGTGACGCTACTACAAGATGAACTACTCAATCTCTGGACTATTTCTGTACAAGAGAAGGTAATGCAATCTCATTGGATCCTAATATAGCCAAAACAGTTTTATGAGTCTAATCTTTGCACGCGTTTCCAAAAAAAGTAATGTAATGTATAGAACATCACATTAAGATGACAGCAAGGCAAAAGGAAGCTTATGAAGGGTGATTGTAGCTACACAAATAAGGCTTGAGTGAGGTGACAGCAATGCTTACAACTGGTGATTTAACATTAGCATCTGGTGACCAAGACTTTCATAGGAGATAATTGAAAATAGCCAGGTCTTACAGTATCTTCAAACAGTCTTTCTTTTTTTTTTCCTAGTCAGTGCACTTCTTCGCCCTAAGAAAGTGCTCTTCCATCTTCAGAAGGAGAAAGCCTGAGCTGGAGTAACATGCTCATTTATAGCCCCTGCAGTTACAGATTTTTATGAATTGTTTGGAAGAGTCCAGAGAAGGGCAATGAGGATGATTGAACAGTTAGAAAATAGGACCTATGAGGAAAGACCTAAGGCATGACACTTTAGAAAGGGAAGAAAGAGACATGACCTCCTTCAAAACATAAAAGTATGTTTAACCAAGACAAGCGCAATCTTGGATGCTTACTGTGCTGGTTTTGGCTCATGTAGAGTTAATTTTCTTCATAGTAGCCAGAATGGGGCTAGGTTTTGGATTTGTGCAGGAAACAGTGTTGATAACGCAGGGATGTTTTAGTTATTGTTACCCCATACCATATGGCATCTTGCTCAACAATAAAACTGGGGGAAGAAGCAGCAAGGAGAGACATCTTAAGTGATGGTGTTTGTTTTCTTCATGTGTGATGGAGCTCAGCTTTCCTGGGGATGGCTGAACACCTGACTGACAATGAGAAGTGGTGAATGAATTTCTTGTTTTGCTTCACCTACTAAACTGTTTACCTCAACCTGTGAGTTTTCTCACTTTTACCCTTTAGATTCTCTCCCCCATTCCCACCAGGAAGTCAGTGGCTGTGTGGGGCTTAGTTGCCAGCTGAGGTTAAACAACACAAATGATTAAAATGCAGAGAACGTATTGAAATTGAGGAGGTGACTTGTTCAAAGTGGCTCAGAAAAGCCAAGAGCAACATTCAAGCCTTTGCATGATCGGTCCTGTGCTCTCAGCTGTAGCCATTATTTTCTGTATACTGTTTAGGTGACAGGCTCTTTCTGGATGGAAGATAATGAATGACTCATTTTATACACAAAGTTTCTCCTGTGGAAGTCTTACCTGAGACCGTTTTACCTTTATACTTACCAGTTGCTTTCTTTCTAACTATTCTTATTTAGCTTAAGTGAACCTCCATAACAGTATGTTTGAAGAACCAACCCAAATGCTAGAGCCATGGGATGACAGACGCCGTGTGAAAGCAGTCCCACTCTCAGGCACATCACAGATGTAGCACTTCATGTCTCTCACTGCTCCAGAAGTACTCACTGTTTTCAGGAATGGCCCTTCGAACAGTTCAGCCAGCAGTGATATGATGAACAAAACACTGCTATTCAGCTACATCTGGCTTCTACAATGGGTAGTGATTTTTTAAATGAAATCAGCATGCTGAGGATGTGCCAGCTGGACACAGTAAAAGAGGGATAGCATTCTGTTAAGCAAAGAAAGAAAAAGAAAGATAGATATTCAGTGAAGCACATTTGACCCTCAGTTTGAAAACCCAAAGAGGGAAGTAGCTGCTTATTAGAACATGTCAGAAAGAGAATTTTGAAAAAAACTAAAGTCCAGATTTTCTGGTTGCCCATACAGCCAACTACTCTCTCAGGATGTGGCAGATAATTTGACTGTAGGTAATGCATTCTAAATTAAGTTGGCTATCCAGTGAGAAAGTTGCTTTTCATTAGGTGCCAAACAGCATCAAATTCACAGCGACTTAGGATGCTCCAGCATTTTGAAAACATACTTAGAAAGGAGAACGGTGTTACAAACTAGGCAGGACTCCCCATTATCCTATTATTTTCATTTTAGGAACCAAACTCTTATGTGACATATGAAGCAAAAGACCCTGATTTATTAATGGCATTATTCAGAACTTCATTTCTCCAAGCAATCTCTTGTTAGGCACTGTGTGCAACAGACCAAAATGTAAATCAATGCAGTAAGTCATGGATCATCATAACCACAGTTTTTGTTGGCTTTTCTTTGGAAATTTTCTTAGACTGCACACAATTAGTGTAAGTTCATGATAGATGCAGTCCTTCTATAGTATAAGCAAACACCACTGTAGAGGGAACATCTTTTAACAGATGGAACCTCCAATCAGCAATTTTCTTAATTTATATTTTTTGTGTAGAGAATAGCCTCCTTTTTGGCACTGGGAGCAGTATGTAAGTGAAAATCATCCTTTTATGTCTTTAAAACTTTGCACCTGTCTCTGACTATAGCCGTATTTCCTTGCTCTGCATGCAAAACCATTACCAGTTTGACATTTATGTCTTTAAACAAGCATGCAATAGCAGGGAAATATGAGATTCAGGATGGTCTCTGGTTCTGTAGGTAGCTAAATTCTTAGTTTTTTTAATGTCTTCATTGTGTGTTCACAAAATAGAGGTCATCCTTGTTGCAGTAGAAAGATTTTTAACAAAGGGCTTGAATTCTCATGGGCATGAGACCTCACTCCTTATCTAGGATGGATAGGGATTCAAACTCTGACACATGTGAAAGACTACTTCAGATACAGAGACTTTAACGGAAAGCACCTTTAAGGTCAAACCTAATAATCAGAGAGAAGTTGCATACAGCAGCAGGTGACTGTGAGATGTGCATGAAACTGAAGTGCGGAAGCACAAATGGAACATGGGAATATCTGAGAGTTTTCTCAAAGATATTTTACCCTCTGGCAAGATTGCTAGACATCTGACCCCAGTGTGTGCACAGAATGCTACATCCTACTGATATTACTACACTGTCAAAGCTGTAACAAAAGAACAAATGGAAAAAACAGACCAGAACAATCTGAATTGTTTTCCTAATGAGAGTCACATATTAGACAATGTAAATATTTCAAAGTTCAAGTTCTGCAGAAACAAAACAATTCCCCCCCCACCCCATAACATCACAATTTGTTGCTTTCCAAATATCCTGATATAAACACTTTTTTTCTCAGCAAGCAAGCAACAAGCCAACCAAGCACTGGAAGAGTTTTGAACCATGACAGGGTACTGATGTCAGCCAGAAACCAAAATTCATCATGAATTAATAAAAAACAAGGGAGAGGGGATATTGCCAGCAGGTTTTAATCATTTACAATGAAGTAATAAGAGAAAAAACACCAGAAAGAGAATAGGAACTCTAGATTTTTTCATTTGATACTGCAAGTAATGTAGACATACCCTGTAGTCTACGGGTCTGTCGTGGTTTAAACCCAGCCACACAGCTCATCCGCTCACTCCCCCCCCCTTTCTCAGACAGGGTCTGATGTTCAGGAAGTTTAGCATCCAGAATTTAAGTGTACTAGGAATTCTCTGGGATACTTAGCAGTTCTAAAACCAGGCTGTTTCTCTCCTTTCACTGTCCAAACACATTGGCCTCCTGTAATATCCTAAGAATGAATAGCTGAGATTGACGTACCCCATGCTCTGGCTGCTTTGATTTTTTTCTTCTCTGTTATGGAAGTCATTGTTGAGTGATAGAAAGTTAAAATTGGGTCCAGATTAATCAATCTTAGTGTTAATCTCAAATATAACACAGTTGCTTTCCAGGAAAAAAAACCAAAATCATTTTATCTCGAATAGTGGGTCCCAATTAAAACAACCTCTCTGGCTCGAGCGCCAGCATTAGAGATGAGAGACCAAACTAATATGCTTTGCTTGGCTGGTTATCTAAGTCTTTCCACTGGCACTTTCTCAAACTGACAGCAGTGGAGGAAGGCAGGGGCAGCAACAATATTCTGGGGTTTCTGTCAAGATGGAAGACAGAAGAAAGCAGCATGCGGTGCTATGAGAAAGGTTGAATGTGGTTGGGAATCACTGGTGTGTAACTGGTCCTGACTGAAATGTTTCATAAACATACTTAACTCAAGAAATATTTTGTAATTTCCTCAAATATGCCCCCCACTCTGCACACACACGTCTCTCATTATGGACTTAACATGCAGCACAAGGGTCTCCCTTTCACTTGCGCAGCCAGAGGGCTCTGACATGTGAAATCTTTGGACACTATTGCAAAGTTACATGTGTGTGTGACCCTCCTGCCAGAATACAACTGGCAGCAACAAGGATACAGCCTACACTCAAATGAGTTTTTGAAAGAATAGTGTCTTGGCCTTCCTGCCTGGAGTATAGCTGTAATGACAACTTACTTCTTTTTCTGCTGAAGAGAAATGCTAAAGACACCTAGTTGCCATCCTGGATTAGCAGCAAGGCCCATTGTCAGCTCAGAGGATCAGTAGCCTTGATATTTTTTTTGTAGTGGGTCCTGCTACCTGCAATGACCTGTTCCTCCTTCTGCCAGTCATACATCAATCCACCCCTGTTTCTAACAGCAGCGATAACTTTTCTGCCACTCTGCTGAGTTTGTTATTTCAGCTCTTTAAAAAGTGTGGATAACAGGGAGAGCTAAGTACATTCCATCAGGAACCTCCCTTAAAAGTGATTCTTCAGCAGCTGCTTTTGTTTTTCAGCTCCCAGGAAACTCATAAGAAGCCTTTTTCTGTGCCAGAGCTTGCAGAACACTTTCAGAAAAACATCTCCTGTCCCTTTCTCTTCTCTGTCCACTTTAATGTTTGCACTCCAAGGAAGGAACTCCTGCACACCATGGGATGTGCTCATCTCAGGCACATTGAGGGTTAATTGGCCTGGACTCTGCATACTGCTACAGCCTTTCTCTGCTCCCTTTTTAGCAGAAACCCCTCTCAAACTTACTAATTCATGCAAATCCAATATATTTTAGGCTTGCTCCCTTGTCTTCCCCTCACCTCCTGAGATAGAAACAGAACACTCGTCCTTTTTTAGGTTTCTCTGCCCTCTAGTATTTGGGCAAAGGGGGGAAATGCAATGTGAGGGATTCATTTTCACTTTAGGCCTCAGGCAACAGTAAAGTTGTATTTATATATATTTTACAATTTGCAGGTTTCCCCAGTGAGAATAAGCTGATGTAAATGACATTTTCTGCAGTCATCCAGGTCCTCTACAGCAGTGCTCTAGACTGCTCAGCCCAAGAACCTGAGAAAAAGTTTGAAAATGCCCCCACAACAGAGAATAAAGAGGGGTACGAACAGATCTGGGTCTTTGACCACAGCTACAAGAGAAAATAGGAGAGAAAGTGAGAAGGTGAGATATGTGCATGACTTCAGGCAGCAGGATGCTGGGTGGTAGAAACAGTGAGAGGAGGACATGGACACTGTCTGGTGCTGGGAAAAGAAAGTAACGACTAGTCAAGCAGAGTGCTGAGAAAACCCAATCACAATACAGCAGCAGGGTGTATAGAAGAAATTTGGATAATGGTATGGAAGGAGTCAAAGCCATACTGAGGACTGGGAAGAGCTGAGCATTTGGCTGTCTCTCCTACAAAAACAATGCATTCACATTGCATGCGATTCTCACACAACTGCCCTTAGCATGGGCATAAAAGAGTATGGTACCTGCTTGGTGGAACTAGCCCAAAACAGCCTTATGTCAGGACCTGAAGAGTCACTGTCTGAGCCCTAGCCCAACCCAATACAGAGGTTCTGCCACCCCTGCTGCCCTTCTCCTGCCTAGACCTCTTCACTATTCCTTCCCCCAGTGCCTCTCCCTCCTGCTTGTAATTAAATTTTGTCAGCCTCTTTTCCAAAGGCTAATCAAGGTTATGCTGAATGGACCCATGGCTTCTCATTTGGATGGAAAGTCACTGCAAACACAGAAATGTCAGGGAAGAGGCAGGGGTGAGGAGCAGGTAGTGCTCTGCTGGTCTCAGCTCCCTTTGCTATGTCCCTAATGACTTGCGGAGGTAGTAGTTGTCAATGGAAGCAACGAGATGTGGATACACAGGTTGTACACAGATGTAAAATCTCTCTTTGTACATTAAAAGAGGAAAAGGAGAGAAGCTACTAACTCCATATTTTCTCTGGCACTTTAGGAACCCCAGGGCTGTCAAAGACAAGTGTTGAGTGCTTTTGGCTTATAAGCAGGAAAATACAGAACACCATCCTAATGAGTGGTATACCCAAATTAATTGCCACTAAGAGGCAGATTGGGAGGGAGGAGGAGAAAGGGAAAGAGAGGGAGATAAGGGGAGAGTGAGGGAGAGTACATAACAGTGCAAGCTCTCACTTCCTGGCTGAATTTGTGCAAAATCAGATTACTTTCTGCTCCTGCAGTGCTTCTGAGGTAGATGAGAGGAGCTGTTTTCTTCTTAAGAGGTCTATCCAACATATGCTAGAGGTTATGTTTTACAGCATCATTGCTGAAGATAGCATCTAGTTTTTCTACCTTTTGTTTTAATTTACCCACATGGGAGAGTCATGGGTCATGTGCCCTCTCCTCAGAGTGCAACCTAAAACTTCCTGGATGGATCTATGATTTTAAGTGAACTGACATACTGCTCTGTGCCTCACCTTAGGCCAACCTGCAGTGGGAATGAACAAGCTCGTGTTACAGAATGGTTCAGAAGTCAGGTCTGTTTCTCTTCCTTCAACATCTTCTGCAGTGCTTCATTTAAGATGTTCTAAATAAATGGAGGTTCAGTATCTCTTTGGAGAAGTTATTTCCAGCTTGGCAATAGTACATACCAAAACAGTTTTCCTCTGCCACCTCTTCTTCCCCACATTATTTTCCTCCCTCAAAAAAGAATCTCAGATCCTGCCTAATTTCTGAGAAGGCATTATGTATCCTGTCCATGTAGCTAGAAACCGATGCTCTGAAACCCAGGTTAAAGACCTAGAAGAAGTATTATATATTGCCAAACAAGTAAACTGAATCAGCCACCTAAGAAAGTCTACACAACTTATAATTCACTACAGCATCTGAATATAAACAAGAAACCTGAATCCACAGCACTCAAGCTGGGAATAAGAAAAAACATTTAGAAGTTGATACATATCTCAATTATTTCTTCCAGGTCTGATTAAACAAATATAAAACAAACTGAGTCTGCTTTCAGATCCAGCTGACACTAAAGTGAAGATGTTGGCAGGACAGCTCATCATGAGATGCTGGTAACAGCAGCTCCAGCTCACAGTACTGTGTGGAGTAGCTTTCTGGGTTCATTTCATTCCTAAAAAAAGGTTATCTAGCTCTCACATTGATATTGCCACTTCAGAGGCCAACTTGATTTCTTCCCCCAAGCTTTTCCTGGGTTTGGGAGTGGAAGCAATGACATGACAATGTAAGATATTAATGCGGCCAAGGTCTCAACTCCATGCAGCTCAGAAGGGGGACAGGTAAGCGCTGCTGTCTGCTTTGGCCTCTCTCAGGAATCAGAAGGAGGAGGAATGCAGCTGTGAGAAGGAACGCTCCAGAGCCAACAGCAGGGAGCAGGAGCCGGGACAGAAGGAGCTCAGGAATGGTGTATGCTTGCTCAGCACGTTGCAGCAGCTGTGCCGCTCAGACTCCGGGGTGACAATTCTCCCCCTGTGCCACTACAAAATAAAATTAGTGTCTGCTTCCCCTTCTGCCTGCCTGATTTACACACACACAACCTTAGAGATGCCAGACTCCGTTGCAAATAATGCGATCCTGACAGACGAGAAAGTTTTTCCCCATGTCCCTTTCCGAGGGTGCAGCTGCCAATCAGTAGAACTCCAAACCTCCCAACCTCATCATTAGTAATACTGGAGGCACTACCAGAATCTTAGGCAATATGTTTGGATAAATTTCAATCATCTCTGCTGCTGACTCAGTGCTTATTTCTCCACTTTTACCGTGGTCTCTCACCCTCCCACTTCTACACTCACAGCCCTGACATATGGCCTGCATTATACCTTCCCTCCTATTCAGGATTTAAATCATCTTGCCTGCCCAGGAGCCTGTCATGGATCAGACACCAGAATGAATAACCTACTGGGGACTGAGGAGATCACACCTGAGCTTTCCAGACTACGCCATAGGGATGGCAGGGCCAAGCAAACTCAACAGCTGCCTCCCTGTAGTAGCACAAAAGGAAGACAGAAGTTAAATGATTACTTTATCCACTGCCCAAACAGATTCAACTTGCTTGAAAGACATACCCAGCTTCATCTTCCCTCCCCCTTTTTATAGTTTGGTGGTTTGGGCTTTTTTTAGTTCAAATGACTTTTTCTGGAAAACCGGCTACCAAAATAAAATAGTGACCCAGCTGCTCCTTTTACAAACAGACAGCACATCAGATTAGCCTTGGAAAATTAACATGATAAAGAGGAAGCAAACAGTTATTTAGGTTTATAAACATCAGCGATTCATGAGGGTACTGCATCTCAGGCACTTCTGAAGATTTCTCAGCCTCTACTATTACGGTCACCTCTTGGGTACACCCGTAACTTCTCCTCTTTTCTCTCCTTTTATTAATCTCTTCTCTGTGGAAACAGGCAGAAAGGAGAAGTTGCAAATACCAAATTGCAGCTCTGGGACCTAAGAGGAGCATAAGTACAAGGATAAAAAAGTGTTCTGGGCAGGAAGGATAGACAAAAAAATCTGTGGCCTTTCATTGAAATAGATAACACCGTTCATCTTTGTACAAATACACTGTAGAAGGGCAAAAAAGGGTTGCCTTCAACCATTTATGAAGCTCCATTTGTCAGTGCGGGACACCAAATACATGTGTTTTCTAACATTCCTGCGTAATAGAAAGAAAAAAGAGGACAGGGTGCCAAATTCAATTACATGGTTTAGAACTAAATTTAGTTTTAAATACCTCAGGGCTGCTGCTTGCCTTCTATGACAATTCCTTAGGCATTTAACAAATCTTGTTAGCTAACTGAAAGGACAGCTCCAGTTGCTCACTGCAGTGTTGTTTGCAGTGTTCACAGAGGACACCCACAAAGGCAATACTGACATTTGCCTTCTCATCAAGCCACCAGAGTAACAACAGCGCAACAGATGTTGAACACAGCTGACAAAGAAACATGACATCCCAAGGAAAAGCTACCTAGGTTATCAACTGACTCAGCAGAAATTTGCAAAGTATTCCAGTCTGGGTTTTTCCTTATGCAGGAAACAAGAACTGTCATGGGATGGTCATGACTGTCTAGAAATAGCACGCATGGACTAGGTTATTAGGCAGAAGCATCCTTCATGAAGTCTCGGAGTGGAGCTCAGACTGCCACTGCTCTTCATGAAGCAAAGTATTTGATAGTAGAAACCTATTCTTAGAAGCTGGTAGCTCCTAATAGTGGCATAACCTCCTGCAGGCAGACATCTGCTTCTTCCTGTTTTCTTCTTTGAGGTCACAAATTTTAGGCAGAGTAACAGCTGTAGATAAGATTGCCTTCAACTGACATTTGATGGGGTTGGTCCTTAAGAGTAGGTCCTAGCATGGTGCTTAGCAGTTTGTATCAGAAAATCCTGCAGAAATACTCCAAAATTGCAAAAATTTAAATGGAGGAAGAAGTCCATCTCCCATTCAGCAAATAAAATGAAAATTACTCTAGTTCAAGAAATCTCATCTGTCCTACTCAACTTCTGTGTCTGTAGCTGAGGGGTGCAAGCAGAGCAATCACAAGCATAAGCAGTGGGATTGAGTGCGCCCTCAGCAAGTTTGCCAATGACACCAAGCTGTATGGTCCGGTTGATACGCTGGAGGGAAGGGATGCCATCCAGAGGGACCTCAGCACGCTTGTGAGGTGCGCTGATACCAACCTCATGAAGTTCAACCATGACAAGTGCAAGGTCCTACACCTGGGTCGGAGCAATCCCAGGCACGGCTACAGATTGGGCAAAGAAGAGATTCAGAACGGCCCTGCAGAGAAGGACTTGGGGGTGCTGGTAGATGAGAAAATGAACATGAGCCGGCAGTGTGCGCTTGCAGCCCAGAAAGCCAACCGTATCCTGGGCTGCATCAAAAGGAGTGTGACCAGCAGGTTGAAGGAGGTGATCCTGCCCCTCTACTCTGCTCTTGTGAGACCTCACCGGGAGTATTGTGTGCAGTTCTGGTGTCCTCAACATAAAAAGGACATGGAACTGCTGGAACAAGTCCAGAGGAGGGCCACGAGGATGATCAGGGGACTGGAGCACCTCCCGTATGAAGATAGGCTGAGGAAGTTGGGGCTGTTCAGCCTGGAGAAGAGAAGGCTGCGTGGGGACCTAATAGCAGCCTTCCAGTACCTGAAGGGGGCCTATAGGGATGCTGGGGAGGGACTCTTCACTAGGGACTGTAGTGACAGGACAAGGGGTAATGGGTTGAAACTTAAACAGGGGAAGTTTAGATTGGATACAAGGAGGAAGTTCTTTCCTGTTAGGGTGGTGAGACACTGGAATCGGTTGCCCAGGGAGGTTGTGAGTGCTCCATCCCTGGCAGTGTTCAAGGCCAGGTTGGACGAAGCCTTGTGTGGGATGGTTTAGTGTGAGGTGTCCCTGGCCATGGTGGGGGTGTTGGAAATAGATGATCTTACGGTCCTTTCCAACCCTAACTATTCTATGATTCTACGATTCTATGAACTAAAACACCATGCAAGAGCCCAAGGAGCACAGCACCCCTCTAGAAAGGCTCTCTTAGGCACAGAGAATAATTGCCTAAAGTCAGAACAGTTTCATTCCCTAACTGAGGTGATCAGTCGTAGATACCTTGGAGGTGCATTGGGTCTTACAGAAATCAGTGAGAGTTGCCAGCTTTACCAATAGATGTAAGACTGTGCAAACTTGGTTTACTTGCAAGCTGCTTTATGTCATCAGGCTTCCTATAAAACTTGTGAATGTAATACAGCCCAGAGTCTTCTTTGAGGCTTTGAGATGTGCTACACCCAGACTTAGATTCAATCATCTATTTATAAATCCTGTAATGTTTGTGGCTAGTCTCATTTCAGCTGCCAATTAAGTGTATTCAGTCTTTTATAGAGCTTAGAGGCTGGGATCCAGGCTCCTAAGACCTTTGAGAAGGCTGGAATAGTCTTATGCATGTGTAGATAAGGATATAGTAGTCCAACCAAGTGATTCAACTATTATGTAAACAGCTGGCTGTTTGGACTCATTTTCAAGAGTCTCTGTCCCTTATCATTAGCAATATTCAAATTCAGTCAAAACACTTACAAGAGCTCTTGCATTCCTCTCAGACTAAATAGAATTCACTCACTGCTGTACTGGGAAAGAAGCTAAACATTAAACAAGTTAATCTTCATCTAAATGGGTTGTAAAGCAGCTTTTCTCCATAAAAATGTAAGCTACTTAAGAAATAAAGTGTTCAGGTTAATATCATGTCTGCATGTCCACATACTTCTCCTGCCACAAGCTATACATTTGTTTGTGGTTTTATAAGAGTCATAAGAATTATAGGATATGTTAAATATGTAATAAGAAAAAAAAAATCTCATGTCATCACTCCTCCCGTGCAAATTATTACGCATCACAACAACAAATTCTCTTTATAGTTTGAGGGTACCAGCTAAGTCTACAGTTTTCAGTGTTCTCTCTGTCTGAATCCATCTCTCTGAAACCATCCTCTCTGGCCTTAAGAAAAATGTTTAAAGAGATTGAGTGTGCTTAATAGCATATAGCAAAGAGATGATTTAATGACAGAGGGTGGTAGTCAGACAGGTGTGACATAAACCCAACTATTTTATGTCTTTGAGGAGTAAACCAAGTATCTAAGGCAACTCAGCTCAGCTTTATCAACTCATCAGGATGTGAAAGATGTGCGGGAGGGACTTGACAAAAGGGATGCTTTGTGTTTGTGATCTCCATCCATCCTGCATTAGGTCACCACAGTAACTTGGCTTCTTTTGCTCCAGGCATTGCCTACAAAAAAAAAAAAAAAACAAACAAACAAAAAAAAAAAAACCACCAAACCATAAGGAAACCCTGGCCTAAAGCTCATGCTGCCATCTGGAAGCATGCTGTGGGGCATCGGCCTGCTACCTTAATTACATCTATTTGTTTAAAAGAGATGCTGCTGCTCATTAAACACATCAAATCCCTTCAGTTTATCCTTCATGTAGGCTACTTATGTGGCTAAGACTGGCCCAGACCTGGGCTGTAAGTTAATGCTGCCCTAGTTTTCCACCATCTCAGGGCCGCCTTACCTCCCACTATCCTGAGAGAGCCTATATTTCTTACTGTCCTCAGTCTCTCAGCAGCACAGCTCTCAAGTGTAAACAGACTGTAAGGGCCCAGCTGTCTCAGCAGAACTGGGATCCAGGAATTGCTATCTGCTGTGCACAAGCCAAAAATAGCTTTGGGGAACATAACAGAAGTGACCAGAGCTGCTCTCAGACTGTGCCACTAGCCTGTTGCACTATTAAAATCCAGAGATCCCAGAGAGGAAATGCTTCTAATAAAAGCTGAGGGGGAGAAATGAGTCTAATGTTTGCTGACACACATTGTTTCAGGCCTGAAAGAAAATATGATGGTTTGATTTCTGCATATCAGGTACTGAAGGAACAACAGGCAACTCCAGTGCAGCACAGTACTGTTTTCATGCACTTACTAGCAGAACCCTTCTGTGCAACTTCCTTTTTTACGTAACCTGTGCAAGAGTTGTCATTCAAATAGACTGAGGGAAAGTGCAATGCAATACAGATAAGACACGGTTGTATCTTTTTACTGGTAATAAAGGCCATAAGCACAAATAATTCAGTAGACACCTAAATATTTATTCCCTGACTTAGTAGTGCAGTTATTCATCTCACAGAGTCCATTTCACTCTTAAACTATATGACCTACTTTGTAGCTTTTTTAATTTCGGTAGAGGTTTTACAGCTACATACGACCTCAACAGATCGTTTCTGCCCATTCTTTATTTAAAAAACCAACAACAAAACCCCCAACTTATTTAAGGCTATCTCTAATCACTCCAGAGGCAGAACCTACTGCCTAGGGCAGTGTTTGCGGCTCGCCCCAGAAGTCGTTTAAGACACAACAGCACCATCTACCGAGACTAACCTCCCTCTGTGAATGCTAGTATGCCTTGAAAAGTACGTTAGATAAAAGATATATTATTCAACCGGTATAAGTATTATGTTATTAGTGACAACGTGCTGAGTAAAAAGGAAAAGGAAACTTGTTTCATCTTTCCATGAAAACCATTAAACTTTACCTATGAATGTTGCTTTTCTCAAAGCTGAGGAAAACACTGCTTCCATCTCAGCAGTCAAGGTTGAGAACAAAATCAGTTATCATATAAATGATATTTTGTGGGTGCTATGCTTCATTTGTACTGCTGCACACACATATTAAAACAAAGGGGAAAATCAACATAGTTGTTCCATCTTGGTAATATAAAGCAATCTCCTACTGAGATATACAATAATTTAATCAAGTTTTCAGCACAATAATTAAGAAACTACACTTTTTCTGGGAAGGTGATGGTTTGAATCTGCTTCTTTAAAGACTAAATTCAGGCAACACATGACTGTGAAGTGTCTGAGACGTAGCATCAGATGGCATCCAGCCCTAGTTACTGTATTAGCTCAGTATTTCAAAGCATTTTTATCACCATTTTATGGCTTACAATGCAATTTCTCTTCTTCCTGTATCAAATTATCAGCCACAGCCATGGCAAGATGATCTTTCAGTATTCTATTTTAAAATCTCATATATATTGTTTCTAGGCACTCAGCTTAATATGTC